>NC_057811.1:268499587-268640242 GCF_018294505.1 Triticum aestivum
TGGGAACCGCACCGCCGTCCACAGCCGCGTCTTCGGCCGCCTCCGCCGCTCCCCCGCGCCTCCCCGTCGTCGCCGGAGTCGCGTCCGCCCTGCCGGAGCTCGCCGGAGTTCTGCTCCGGCCAGATCCATGAAGGTGGATGAGATCCACCCATCCTCCAACCAAACGCAGGCGCCCCGATCCCGGATCTCCCCGTCCCGCTTCGTCCCGTCCAGTTTTCGGAGTAGTAAATTTCTGCGAAGTCCCGAGTTTGTTGCATTATGTTGCCCTGTTCATCATGCCATAACTTCTTGCACATAGCTCAGTTTTGCGTGCATAATATATCGCAATGTTCGGCATGAGATGATCTTCATTTGGTTACATTGTGCCATGCTTGTTTGAGCCCATCTTGATGCCCTAATCATCGTTGCAAGAGTGCTATATGCTGTTAACTACTGTCTGTTATATGAACTTGATGATTTGTCTTTTTCATTGCATTTTGTGTGTGCACCCTATGAGCATGAGCTCTACATGTGTTTTGATCTTCATCATTCCATCTTTACAGTGGTGCTAGTCTTGTATTTTTAAGATCTCTGTGGTGACTAGCACAAGCATGCAAAGTAGCCTCCGTGATGTTGCTGATTTATGTGACTTGGTGGTTTCTGCTAAGTCTGAGTCTGTTATATTTTGTTGCCATATAAACCTGCTGCTACAAGTCATTCTATGCATGATCTGGAGATGTTCACTAAGGATGTTTTGTTGTTGATGTTATTCTCTATCCATCCGTGCCCTCGGTTGCATTTATAGCCTGTTGTAGCTTGTTGTGATCGTGCTCTCAAGTTGCTAAATAATGTTTCTGTCAGCCTGTTACCATGAAGTTCGTTGTTGCCATGTGTTTTGCTAGTGATCAATGTATCCTATGACTATGCTATTGCCATTCTTAGCTTCGTAATAATGCCTTCCTACTGTTGGTTACCTTTACATGCCATGTAATGCTTTGTGGTGAGTGTTTCAAGCTCACCAACATGCCTACTTATCGTTGTTTCTGTCATGTCCTGTTATTTTCTTCCAAGTCTGAGGCTGTTAATAAACCTTGCTATGTTTACATGGGTGCCATCATATCTTCTGTACCTTTTTGGCTCATGATCAGTAAGGGACTTTTGTTCTATGCAATTAGTAGATTCATGCCATGCATTTGGTTGCCATGATATGTTCTTGTAGCATGTTGTTTGATAGCTCTAAACTTTGCAACCTGATGTTATTTCTGCCATGTCCAGTGATTTCTGCCAAGTCTGTGAAACTGTTATTACTTGCAATCTTGCCATCTCCTTTTGAGCATGTTCTAGTGATTTCTGGAGATAGTTCAGTGTTCATGTTTTGTAATGCTTTACCTGTTCATCATGCCCATGTCATTTGTTTTCATCTTAAGGTGCTGTAGCATACTGTTTTGATGCTTGCAATATGCCTAGTTGCTGTTTTGGACAGATTGTTTGCTATATGTTGTTTGGAGTGTATGTGTTGCCCCGTTGCTCCGTTGTGAGCATGCTCTATATGAAACTTGCTTAGTTTTGCATGTAGTTTCATATTACCTTGTTGGATCCATGCCTTGAGTGTCTTTTCTTGATGTTTGAATGCATTTTGCATCAATGCCATGGTTAACTTGTTTTGCTCATATCTTCTAGGACGTAGCTCCGAAGCTAATGAACTATATATGTAACTTGACTATAATTTCGTGTAGATCATCCTGGTGCATTTTTAACTTGCTGTTTAACAACTTGAACATAAGGTTTATTCAGATCTGGACTAATTTTGAAATTTGCATATGAGGACTTACCAGAATTGTTATAAGTTGTTTCCGGCCTCATTTAGACTTGCTTTGATGTGTTGCTCTTGTATGCATCATCTCTTGCCATGAGTAGCTTCATATAGCCTTGTCATGCATCATACTTGGTTGTAGTTCCCGTGTCGTTGCGATCGTGAGGATTCGTTCGTCTTCGTGGCTTCATCTTCTTCATGGACTCGTTCTTCTTCCTAGCAGGATTTCAGGCAAGATGACCGTTACCCTGGATCTCACTACTATCATTGCTATGCTAGTTGTTCCGTTCTATCGCTATGCTGCGCTACCTATCACTTGCTCCTCAAGCCTCCCAAATTGCCATGAACCTCTAACCTTTGACACCCTTCCTAGCAAACCGTTGTTTGGCTATGTTACCGCTTTGCTCAGCCCCTCTTATAGCATTGCTAGTTGCAGGTGAAGATGAAGATTGCTCCATGTTGGATTATGTTTATGTTGGGATATCACAATATCTCTTATTTAATTAATGCATCTATATACGTGATAAATGGTGGAAGGCTCGGCCTTATGCCTGGTGTTTTGTTCCACTCTTGCCGCCCTAGTTTCCGTCATACCGGTGTTATGTTCCTTGATTTTGCGTCCCTTACGCGGTTGGGTGATTTATGGGACCCCCTTGACAATTCGCTTTGAATAAAACTCTTCCAGCAAGGCCCAACCTTGGTTTTACATTTGCCTCACCTATCCTTTTTCCCTTGGGAGTCGCACATCCCGAGGATCATCTTTATTTTACCCCCCGGGCCAGTGCTTGTCTAAGTGTTGGTCCAAACTAGAGCACCGTGCGGGAACATCCCTTGGCAACTTCGGTTACGTCGGCACCTGTACGCTTCGCTCATCCGGTATGTCCTGAGAACGAGATACGTGCGACTCCTATCGGGATTGTCGACACATCGGGCGGCTTTGCTGGTCTTGTTTTACCATTGTCGAAATGTCTTGTAACCGGGATTCCGAGACTGATCGGGTCTTCCCGGGAGAAGGAATATCGTTCGTTGACCGTGAGAGCTTATAATGGGCTAAGTTGGGACACCCTGCATGGTATTATCTTTCGAAAGTTGTGCCCGCGGTTATCTGGCCGATGGAAATTTGTTAACGTCCGGTTGTAGAGAACTTGACACTTGACTTAATTAAAACGCATCAACCGCGTTTGTAGCCATGATGGTCTCTTCTCGGTGGAGTCCGGGAAGTGAACACGGTTTCTGGGTTATGTCTGATGTAAGTAGGAGTTCAGGATCACTTCTTGATCATTACTAGTTCACGACCGTTCCGTTGCTTCTCTTCTCGCTCTTATTTGCGTAAGTTAGCCACCATACTTATTTAGTCGCTGCTGCAACCTCACCACTTTACCCCTTCCTTACCCTTTAAGCTTTGCTAGTCTTGATACCCATGGTAATGGGATTGCTGAGTCCTCGTGGCTCACAGATTACTACAACGCCAGTTGCATGTACAGGTTTTGCGATGATCATGACGCGAGAGCGATGTTACTTGTTTTTTTGGAGTTCTTCTTTTGCTTCTTCTTCGATCAGGGGATAGGATCGAGGTCGGCAGCCTGGGCTAGCAGGGTGGATGTCGTTTGAGTTTCTGCTTATGTTTCTTCCATACTCGGATGTTGATCATGTGTTTGATGTATTGATGTATTCTTGCGGAATTTGTATGCCTTGTTTGTATCCCCAACATTATGTAATGTTGATGCGATGATATCCACCTTGCAAAAGCGTTTCAATATGCGGGTCTATCCTTGGTGGGACCTTCGAGTTCCTCGCGGATAGGGTCGCATATTGGGCATGACAAGTTGGTATCAGAGCCTCGACCGACCCTAGGAGCCCCCCTTGATTGATCGTGTAGTTTGGCCATTGTTGAGTCTAGAAGAAAACTGTTTTCGGAGTCTAGTTATATCGGAGAGTAGGAATTCTTTTTACTCCTCTGCCCCTTCGTCGCTCTGGTGTTTTGAACTATTCCTCTTCCCCTTCAAATTTTTTTAGGATCTCGCGGTTAGTTTTCGTTCGTTGTCCATCCTCTTTTCAATCCGTCGCATTTCTCTTCGAGTGTTTTCGATCCTCGTCATCTTTGGCAAGACCAGTCCTCAGTGCTTTCTCAACCGACGTTATTTCCCATCCAAAGTTGTCCTTGCTTTTCCCACCCGCCCTCCCTTCTTCTTCTCGGAACCGGAGTCCGTAATCGAGAGCCTCTATTTGAGCATCTATTTCATTCGTGCGGAGTATCTTCAGTCTTCCCTCAATTATTTCAACCGGTGAATTCGCGTCTCGTTTCACATTCTTCATCTCTTTTCTTCTCCGGTGGATTCAATTCCAATTTTTGGTAGTGATTATATTCTTTCCTCGGCTCAAATGTTTTCCGTTGCTCGTTCCCCTCTCGTCATTTAATCGTTCCGGAGTGATGAAGACATCTCAAGAGATTCGTCTGTGTTCGAATTAATTCAATGTTGTCACCTCATGCAAATATGTCAATTGTTCCGGTGCATCATCGATCTCTTCAACAATCCTTTTTCAATGGTGATTTCTCTTCAGTGGGCCCTAACCCACAGGTCTTTTCCTAGGATCTTACCTGACTCTTCTAATTTTCCTGGAGTTATTCTCAAATTCTTTTCGAAGTTGACGTAAGAATGAATTTCATCAGTCAGATGCCTTTCCAAGATCGATTTCAAAATATTTTAATTGTTGGCTCAACCTCTTTGTTTTTCATTCTCTCGGAGTATCTCAACAATTTTGGTGTCCTTCTCATCGTCATTCTCAACATTTGAGGACCGAAGTAGAGTTTTCCTTAAATCTTGTCCATTCTCCCGAAGATTCGCGGTGCTAGATCGATGTTACCCTATCAAATTGTTTCCAGTCATGCAATTATTTTCACCCATCTGGAGTATTTCAGGAGTTGTTTTTCGTCTCAAGTATCCGCAGGCCTCCATTTCAGAATATTTCTTTGTTCTAAGTTTTCAAATCGGTCGTGGAATTGTCACGGCAGATGTCCTCGAGCAAGGACTTAGTCGTGGAGCCATCGCCGCTAGGAAGCTTAAAGGGGTTAAACGGGACAAAGGACACGAAGATTATACTGGTTCGGCCCCTTACGTTGAAGTTAAAAGCCTACGTCCAGTTGAGGTGGTATTGCTTAGGGTTTCGATGACCAGGAGCTAAACCGCTCTGCTTGGCTATCGATCTGATCTTACTTGTCCTGAATCGCCGCAGGGTCGTCCCTTTATATAGAAAGGTTAACACCCAGCGGCTCTCAGACTCCCGGTCGGCTCATAAACTGTGTCCGGCTCGGGCTCTTAACTATTCTTGCCTTACATTACAAGTCATGCCGCAACGGCGGTTTACTACTACGGGCCTTAAGCCGGCTCTGGGCCTTAGACCTATTACTAAACCACCATCCTTAACCTGTCCTTGGGCTTCTTGAACGAAGAGCTGTCGCCTCGTAACCCGGCCCATCTACGGCGGGTTACACCAGTAGCCATATCCTCAACATTAGGCCCCAGATTGATTTGAACCGGTTCATGTGAATCTTCAATACCTTAAGAGAAAATCTTCTGGCTTCTGTTTGCGCGAAAGTTATAACCCGCCATGACGTCATCTTCTGGATTCTTGGTAACCCGCCGTGACGTCATCCGCCATTAATGCACGTTTCGTCCAACGCATCTCAACGGATCCTTATCTTTAATAACTATCCCAAAAATCGAGGCGCCTCTGCAGCTGGATAATCATGTCTCCAGCCTCCTCGTTTCTCGCGCCCATTCATCAGCCGCCCCTTATAAATAGGCCCGGCCCTCAGGTCTTCGTCACTCTCCCTTTCCATCGTCTTCCTCCTCTCGACACCCCAGAGCCCGAGCTCCGCCGCCGCCACCGCGCATCCCGTCTGCACCAACCAAGGCCGCTGCATCGACCTGTCTTGACCAGAAAACCGCGACGCATCTCCGCTGCTCGTCAGCACCAGTAAGTCCTCGCCATCCCGTATACTAGATCCACATTAGGGTTCGCAAGTTCTTCGGTGTTCTTCGTGGTTCCTCGCGATTCCTTCGCAGTTCTTCCACAACGGCTCCCTTTGATCCAAGTGTAAGGCACAACTCCGGCGGTAGTCGTTTCACGCCCATTTTCAACATTAGCAGACCCCTTTGCTCGCAAAAAGGCCTCATTTAGAGCTTATAAACTTCTCCGTATCAGTCTTTAGGTCTAGAAATTTTTCCTTTCTGGACGATCGTTTGATCCAAAATAATTCCTGTAATCTATGAAACTTGTTTGTGCAACACTTAGTCAAAAACTGCATCTGTTAACCATGGCGGGTCATATCGCCGGCTTAAAAGAAGCCATGCTTTGCGAAATTTCTGGATCATTCATAATAGAGGTAAACAACTTAATTGCTCATGATATCCACGTCGGCTTAAATAACCTGACACAATTAACCATATATCATTAGGCCCTTTCATAAGCCGCCATCTTGAATACTGAACTGAAATTTTCCTCCGGCTTAAATTTGAACCGAAAATTTTGTTTTGTCATAGGCTTCCATCTTTCACAATGCCTCCTAAGGCTCCCAAAGCACCCATCACCTGCAACTGGGTTAGATCCAACGTCACCGACAGCATCTTAGCTGACTTCGTGAAATCGGGTTATCTGCCAAAGAAAGAGGTCATGTCCTCTCGTGCTCCTGACCCGTCAGAAGAAAGGCCTCAACCCAGGGATGGGGAAGTTGTCATTTTTACTGATCACATGAACCGGGGCTTTGCTCCTCCCGGCTCAAAGTTCTTCAGAGACGTTCTGCACTTCTTTGACCTGCGACCTCAAGACATGGAACCCAATTCCGTGTCAAACATCTGCAACTTCCAAGTGTTATGTGAGGTGTACCTCGGAGAAGAACCCAGCTTGCTGCTCTTCAGGGAGTTATTTTACCTGAACCGCCAGAATGAATGTGCCAACGGGCCTAGCTTGGAACTTGGTGGAATTTCAATCCAACGACGGAGAGATTGTCTCTTTCCTTATGCTGAGCCGCCAAGCCACCCGCAAGATTGGAACCAGACATGGTTCTACTGCCAGGACACTTCTCCGGCTGACGAGAACCCTCTACCCGGCTTTCGCGCCGTGCATCTGGAATCAAATCACCCCTTGCCAGACAAATTATCTCAAGCTGAACGTCAACCACTTACGCCCACCATCAACAAAATCAAAGCTCTTCTGGGGAACGGCTTGAATGGTATTGATCTGGTTCGGGTCTGGGTTGCCTGGCGGGTGATTCCTTTAAGCCGCCGCCCCGGCTTGATGTGTGAGTACACAGGCCGGAAAGATGATCCTCTACGACACAGTCCAGACGACTTACCTGAGGACGTTATTGATGATTCAACCAAGTCGCTTCTGAACGAGAGCCTGGCAGATTGCGGGAGAGTGGGCTTAAGCCCTTTCTGCAAGACTAACCCGGCTCCTGCGGTAAACCATTGACCTGAATGCTTCTCCTTCCATTTTAATGATTTTGTCTTACCTTACTAATCTTTGTTGTATTTTACAGGCTAATGATAAATTCTGGAAGGTCAAGTATGACCATGAAGCTGCCAAAAAGGCCAGGAAAGTTAAAAAAGCCGCCAGGAAAGCCGCTCCCCGTAAGAAGGGGAGTAAACCTAGCGCCTCGGACCTGCTTCGTCTGGCAGACACCTCCGAGTCAGAGGTAGTTCTTGACTCTTTAGGCTCCTTTTTTAACCATCTTAATGACACGGATTATCAGCAGGAGGATACTAGAACAAGTCACGAGGTGAATGAAGAGGTAACTATAATTTCATCCTTTTCATCCTTTGGCGGGCGTCACTCGTCAACCACTCAATTCTTCTGATTCAAACTACTAGGGAACTTCACCTTCCTCCGGCGACTCAATGCAGTCTAGCTTGCCGGCCTTCAAGACCGCACCCGGGTAATGATGATCAGCTTACTTTGTGCTTATCTTACTCATGTTTTTGCACTAACTCTTTGACTTTCAGTGTACAAGTAAAGCCCAGCAAGAAGGCGAAGAAAAATAAGCCGGCCGAAGAGCCGGTCCTGACTGAACCTGAGGCTTCTGCTCATGAGCCGCCGTCTGCCTCAGCTCCTGAAACCACCACTGCTCCATCTGAAGGACAAGTCATGGAGGGTTCTGATAACCCGGAGATCCCCAGCCCGACTCATCTAGATGATCCGGATGTTGTAATCACCCGGACAGAGTTTGTCGAACCGGGAAGACCCACTGTGTTAGCTAGATGCTCTGCCAAGGAAGAACTGCTGGAACGCCGCAGGGCCAGGCTGGATATCACTGACTATGCTAATTTGAGCATTGGAGATATTGTCTCCGGCTATGTTAATCAAGTGCACAACAGCCGGGACCTGGAAATTGATATGGTGAAGCAAATCCAGAAAAAATCTGAGGTATGACTCTCTTGCTTACTCCATAGTTATCCTTACCATACCAGCCCCCAAGTCTATGACTTATGATAAAATATGTTGTAGACTTAATACCGGCTTAATAACTACTGCAAGAAAACCAGCTTACCTGGTACCACTCAAGGGCCGGCTTAAACAGCACAGTTGACCCGGTTCTTTCCTTATTTTAATCAAGTAGTTGAGCAACTTTACACATTAGCCCCCAAGTGCCAAGTACCTTTGCTTGCAAAGTGCTTGGGACTTATTTTCATGAACCGACACTATAAATAGAGCTTTTCAGCATACATTAGCCCGCAAGTGCCAAGTGTCTTTGCTTGCAAAGTGCTTGGGACTTAATGTTGCATTATAATCACCCTAACTGTAACCCGGAAATTGTACAGGCCGCCTGTAAAAAATTTGAATCGGAAATCTCTGATCTAAAGAACCGCCTGAAGACTCAGGAAAGTGAGACCCAACAGGCCAATTCCAAATTTGAATTCAGTGTCTCTGCTCAAGAAAAACTGAAGAAAAAGTTTGAAGCAGAAAGAAAAGCCTAGGCGGATGAGAAGACTGCCTTGCTCAGCCGGGCCGAACAAGCAGAGGCCGCTCTTACTGAAAGAACCGCCGAACTTTCCGGCTTAAAACGCCATGTATCTCAGATGGTCTCCGCAATCTTCGGTAAGTTACTCTGTAAGTTTCTAACTAGTTTACATCATTCATGTCTCATAAGTCCCACCATTGCCATCAGCTCACCTGACTTTGTTATGCAGGTCCCAGAAGTTCCAATCTCAATCAGAACATGCTGACCAAGCTGAAGGCGGTTTATACCTTGGTAGAGCAACTTTACACCGGGTCACAGCGTGCTTTAGCTGTTGTGGCTTTGTCAAATGAGGTTCCCACTCACCTGGCAGATGTACTCAGGTGGCTTGCCGTACTTCCTCAATGCTTCCAAGAGTTGAGACGGGCTTCTGCAAGAGCCGGAGCTATAGCCGCTCTGAGCCGGGCCAAGTGTGACACCCCAAAATTTTGACCTTGTTTTATTCATTTAAAATTTTGCCAGGAAATAAAACTTCTCCATTTGTCTAGATTTTTCCTTTGGATATTTTGAGTTTTTCCCTCAAGTGGAAACTTTCCAAAAGTATTATTGGACTTGTATGCCCTCTTAATAAAAAAACAATTCTTTATCAGTGGATTTAATTGCATAATTGCTTTCTCTTGAGCTTTACTCTTTTAAAATGATCTTTCATAAATTTGGAGCATTGTTTTGCACTGCAACCATTTGACAAATGCATTTAAAATTTCCACCAAAATTTGGGGATGTCATGTGATGTTTCCACATCACTTTTATGCAAAAATATCTTTTGGTTATTGAAGATTTTTGAGCTCTACATCAACTTTTCAAATCTGGTCCAGTGGGTATTTTTGCACTACAACCTATTTAAATATTTCTTTAAAAATTCTTCCAAGTGTTTGGAGATGTCAGCAGATGCATAAAATTCAACTTCATGCAAAAACCCAGTGATGATCTTTTAAAAATTTGAGTGAATCAACCTCTTTTTCATTCTGGTCCAGTTTGGTGATTTGTACTGCAACCCTATTTTATTTTGCTCTAGTGACCCTGAGCTTTTTCCTGCTTGTAGCCCTCCCTACCAAACCCTTAAGTCCAGGAGAATGGACTCATTGGAGGATTGTAAGTGCATGCAATGAGACCTTTTTCTTTCTGTCCAAAACTGTAGTTTTGCAAAACTTGCACTAGCAAGTTTCTGGTTTTGCCCAAATGATCTTACCATCATCACCTACTACTAGAGAGACCCTGATCTGGAGATTTTGGCCACTCCAAGAGTTGCCTAAATGCACTGGGCATTCTGTCGAACACTTGGTGTGCACAGTCAGTTTTGGGCATGTTTCCTAGTTTGCACTATGATCTTGTTCCACTGACCCAGCAACCTTGTCCACTAAACTCCTAGCTATCCCTATCCTAGTCCTGTTGATTGCCAGCCCCACCCTCGCACTCTGAGCTGCCCTGGCATTTCGTCGAGCATGTCCCGTGCGTGCTCTGTGCGCGCCCAGAGCGCACGTTTTGCACGCGCGCGCACTGAGCCGCCACGTCGCACTGCCGCCCTAGTCGCGTCCCGTCCCTGATCCCTGCTCGCCTGCTGAACCACGCACTACACTCGCCCACTCTCCACGCCTGCCCTGGCGCACTACAGCGCCGCCGTCAGAGCTTTTGGCGGCACGCCGGCGTCGGCAGCGAGCTCCTGCCATGGTGGGCGCCGCCCAAGCCACCCACGCGCGCCAGCTGCCCCTATGAACCGCTCGATCTTATCCCGAAGCTCGTCGGCACGCGCTCGTCACCGCCACGTCGCCCTGCGGCTACAGCACCGCGGTCGCCGGCGTTCTTATCCACGGCCGCCGCGGGACCAGCCTCGAGCGCCTATAAAAGGAGACCCCGAGCCCCTCCGAGCGCTCAAGCGACCTCAACCTTCCCCCTAGAGCTCCCCAAGCAGTGGATTGACCGGACAAGTCCATCTTCCCCAACTCCGGCCGGTTCGGCCGCCGCTGCCTTCCGGTGCCATTCGTCGCAACCAGCCACTCCCCCGCCCATCCAGCGCCACCACTCGCTTCCTCTTGTCCTTGCGGAGCTGCCCAGTGCCTCAGCCTCGATCGGAAACCACCGGAGCCCAAAACTCACTTCACTCCCGAAGCCCCCCCTCCGCCGCGGAGCTCGCCGCCGGCGACTCCTTCCACCCCCGACGACCCAGCGACCACTAGCAGGACCGCCCCGGTCTTGCGGGTTCATTCCTGCCCTCAGGTGCCCTCGAGGAGCCGCCGTTCGTCGACGGCGATCGCCGGAGACCCGCTCCCGTTCGGGCAGAGAAGAGGAGGGAGAGGGGGGAATGGTCAAACCTGACCAGTGGCCCCCTGGACCCACTGTCAGCGACCCAGCCCCGCCGACGCGCGTTTAAGTGAAAACGTGTTCTCCAAAGTACGTTTTCGCTGAACAGAAAGCGTATTCTCCCCCGAAACGTTTTCCTTTTCTGGTTTTATTTAGAACAAAGATTTGACCAAACTTTGACTGGCTACATCTTTTAAAATAAAACTCCAAACGAGTTGATTCTTTTTCCTACTTCTCTCAAATTTACTCTAGTTTATTTTAAGATTTATTTCAAAAATATTTGGGACAACTTTTTGTACTGGTTTTGAAATATTTGTTATTTGAATATTTCTTTCAAAATAGGAAATGGAGAGAAGAGAAAGCTTTCAAAAAGTGCCCCCTTTGCATACTCTTGAAGGCAAGCATTTCTGAACTCTGGCATAATATTTTTGTGTGGTGTTTTGATACGGTTACAACACCACTTGACTTGGAGCATACGTTATTTTTATGTAATGATAAAGTCACACGCATGAGTGCATACTGGAGATACCTTGCTGTTATTAATGGATATGTTGGTGATAGTGATCATCCTCGTGAGCCCCTCATGCATACCGGAAGGAAGCCGGGAAAGTTGTGGTCTTGGGTAGACATGAGCTTGTCCCTAGTTCCTCGTCGGGACAAGTGTGTTTGGTATGGCATGATGAGATTTGATGAGCGGTGATTCTGTCTGTTATTGGAAATATTTTGGTGATGTTAATCATTTGGTGAATACTTGGACCTCCTGAGTTGGTCGTAGGTCGAGTCTTGATTAGTAACTTCCTATTTGTTTAGTACTACCACTGGTCCCTGTCGCAGACAGGGTACGGTTCAGTAAGTTGTCAACCCCTTACCAAGGCACACACCGTACAGAGAGGCCATGGTGGAAGATACCGGATGCATCCGGTAGGCATGCCACCTGGTCCGGGGGCATGGGTGTTTCCGGTTGGGACCGAGAGGGGGGCACCCCTTAGAGCGCGCGTATATAAATTTGATCCCATGCTACGTCGAGGTTGTAGCCTCCCCACTTAGAGTTTGGCTTGACAGGTGTTGTGGGTGATTCCAGACACCGATAAGTTAAGCTGGTGTGTGCAGGTCAGACGTGTTTTCAATTAAAAGGCCGTAGGCGGAATTAGTCCTGATGGACTAAATAAATCCGTTACTCGTGGGAAAAGAGTACACCCTCTGCAGAGGTCATATCTTTTTGGATAGCCATGTCCATGGGTAAGGACTACAGACTGAGATGGGTCTAGTGACGGTTTTCGGATGGAGACACGGTTAACTGGATCATGGTAACGGTATTCGGATGGAGACACGGCAAACTGGATCATAGTGACGGTATTCGGATGGAGACACGGCTAAACTAGAGGCTAGTGACGGTCTTCGGATGGAGAAACGGCTAGACTAGATTTTGTTTATGACCTGTGACACATGAGGATTATGATTATTATTATTGTGGACTAACCAGTTACTAGTTTGAATTTTTGAGTATCCCTGGGACGGTTCTACCTCCTGGATATTCACTGTGATTATTCTTATATAAGCCCTTTAAGTGGCATCGCTCAGACGCCCGACTGCGGCATGTTTGTCATTTATTTATCCTTTATAAGCCCCTTTATGTGGCGTCGCTCAGACGCCCGACTGCGGCATGTTTGTCATTTATTTATCCTTTTTAAGCCCTTTATGTGGAGTCGCTCAGACGCCCGACTGCGGTATGTTTGTTATTTATTTATCCTTTATAAGCCCTTTATGTGGTGTCGCTCAGCCGCCCGACTGCGGCCTTGTTAAATTATTTGCAACTTTTCGAGGAGTCATTTCAGACACTCGGTCAGTACATTCTATTTTTTTACTCCCGTATTGCATGTTCATATTTTTTCCTGCATGCGTACATCACAGAGTTTCGTTTAATTCGTGACAGACGTTATGATCATAAAATATTTCGGAGCAGGATTATCCCTCGTTATATTATACACGTGTTCCTAATGTTTGCGAGTACATTCAAACGTACTCATTGGCTTATCCCTAGCTATTGTCTTGGCCAGATTTTCTTGCGTGGAGAGAGCATTGCGACGACAGCCCCGGAACCCATGTAAAGGTGATAGCAGCCTCGCGAAGATAGGAGTTATCCTGGTCAGCTGTTCTTGTGGGAAATGGAGTCCCATAGACGCAGATTAACCACGAACCGCTTCCGCCATCAACCACTAGAAAACCAAGTGTTGTACTCCTAGGCCACAATGGTCTTGTACTACATATTTTGTACTTTGCTTGGAATTTCTCGTATCAAGTTGGTGCCTCATCAGCTAACAGTAATCCTGGGGCTGGTGAGCACAAAGGCCATTTTTTCTGGGAAATTAATATCCCGAAAATCCGGTCGTGACAGACTTGGTATCAGAGCGAGGCTGACCATTGGCTAATCCTATCTTAGCTAGGTCAATAAACCTAGGTTAACCAAACCACCAGACCTTAACCTAATCCCGGCCAAGCTTCTCGCGTATGATAGCCCCACAGTGACCCGACGCCTTTCGGCAGACGGTGCCCAACCTATCAGCCTAGCCCGTCGATCGCGCGCCAGTGACCGACACCTAAACGCGTCTCAATCGCAAGCGTGCGGAGGAAGACTCCGTCCCCTTTTCCTATAAAAAGGGCACGCTAGCCTCAACACAGCACAACCCTTTTCCCAAACCAAGCCACGATGCCTGGCCCCATTGTTCACAATTAGACCACAGCAACCAACCTGGGAGGTTTTCTGACCATGCTTGCAAACCTCACCCGCCGTGCCTATGCATTAGAAGAGCCTCCTGAATATTTTGTGTACCAAGGACCCATGTACGGTGAGAGCCGTCAGTACTGGGCCACGGTGCACATCTATGGTACGGGTCTGTCGCCAGAACGCCCCTACAGGTTCACTGGAAGGACAACTTCCTTTGAGCCGCAAGCCATCCAACTGGCAGCTCGAGAAGCTATAGTTCAACTCCGGTACTTGTCGCCCAGAGTTAACTGTCGCTCGTTCTACTACTACCCCAGCCGTGACGGGTATGGTAGGCTGCCCCAGGTTGCCAACGGAGATCACGAGACAGATCCTGCACTATTGCATCAGGTGCGCTATGTGAACGCACTAGAGCAACTGTTCGATCAAGTCACCCTTGATCTGATCGCAGCTCGTGGAGAACTGGTCCGCCGAGCCCCGGCGAGAGGAGAAATGGAGCCCGACGCCGACAACCCAGTCGTGCTGTTCGGACACCCGATCGATCCCTTGAGGTCTGCCCCAGCCATCAACCAGAGTGCTTTGGTGTCCCCAAAAGCGCTTCGATGCCTTTTGGGAACCCGTTCCAACGGGATTGTGGCCAGCCACCCCCGCGATGGTCATCACCACTTTCCCGACCCTGCAGCCCCTCAACCTCAACCAGCAGATCCCGACGGTGAAACCCGTGGAGAAACCCCGGCGTCCACCAGGCCAGCCCACTTAGACATTAACGAAGTAGACTAAGACGCTCGAGTTGTATCGAGCCTTAGTTTCCCTACGCTTTGTAATGGTGTGATCTTGTATCGCTTTTATTAAATGCTGTCTACTTGAGCGCCCCTATTTTTGGAGTAGTAGCTATGCATATGTACGTTGGCGTATAGTTGCATATTTTTCGGGTGCAGCTACCAAGACCAACCCCGACGGCACCCACAGTAATGCGTCACATTTATGTGATATGTATATCTATGGCATTGACCCAAGAACAGGATCGACAACCAGTTACCCTTCACCACGGTAGATAACCCAGCCCCAATGCTATAAAAGGCCACCTCGTGACCTTGCCATGTACCCCTCACCTTGTGCGCAACACTCACAGCCATTTCTTTGCCATGCCGACCCACAGTATTTATCTGAGAACCCCAGACGCAACCCCAGGTAGTTTTGTTAAATTATTGTGGGACTTTACCTGCAGTACCATGAGTGCCACCCATCCACCCCAGTACGAGTTGCTCAAATCGAGGATCACCCCATCCACCTCGAAATATTGGGCAGTGGTGCACATCCCTCCCGCATACCCAAACCAAGACCCAACGGAAGTTTCCTTCGTGGGAAAATCCATGCCAACTCCGCATATGGCCATAGAAGCTGCTGCGTACGAAGCGCTCGCGCGTCTTCGATTCGCAGTACCCTATGCCAGCGAACGAGGATATTATTATTTTCCGAGTCGTGCAGCACCCGGAGAAGTTGCATCTTTTCCCGGTGGACGAATTGAGATAGATCCAGTACTGGCCAACCTTGCCCAGTACGTTATCGCTTAGGAGCGTTTGACTCAGCGGGTAATGGGTTATCTCCAGAGCCTCGCTGATTTAAATCCTCGGATCGCTATTGGCAGACCACTGAGGCCTGACCAGGAGAGGCGCGTTCATCGACTGGTCAACCCGCTTCCCCCGATAGAAGAAGAGTGCGCCCTAGTACCAGAGGCGTTTTCTCAGGACCCTGTCCTTTTGCCGTTTTCTTTGTAAAACATCACCGCTGTATTTATTATCCCAGTATTTATTTATGTGTGACTTGTGCGTGGTATCCAAAAATTTGTGCAACAGATCCGATTTTTGGTTTCATTTATGTGAGCAGTTTTACTGCTGTTATTTTTGTTTTAACTAATTTTGTTTTCTCTCACGATAAATTTTTGTGACGAGATTTTTTCCCCCGAGTTGCTGCAGCGCATATATCTTCATGGCATAGATTTTTATTCGTGCAGCACCGTAACAGTAGACTCACAACTTCAACCGCTCGACCTCGTGCGCTGATTACAAATCCTCGTACACATTTTTTGCGCCTAACTGATCACACCCGAGGACACCACAGTCTCAGCAAGAGAGATTTGGGAGAAATCGTTGGGGCACAAGTTGCCCCAACACACCGACAGCAGTTAGCACTCGATGCCGCACCTAATCCTCGTGATCGCCGCCACCGCGAAGAGCTAACACTCGAGCGGCAGCATCACGATGATCATCCAGGATCATCGCGCATAGGAGCACGGAGAGCCCCAGCAGCATCGCCAAACCTCCACACACCAGGACCACGTACCAGTCCGGCATCGCCTCCGCCATTAGAGCCTCGTCTCGAGCTCCTGCTAACGGCAATGGAGGAGAAGGAAGAGGAAGTAGAAGCGAGGCCAGGTGTGAGGAAGAAGAGAGAAGCACCGTGATCGTTTTATAGCTCGAGATCGGTGTACGGTGGGCATGGTCCACCAACGCCACTCGTCGCTCGATCGCCGGTGTTCGGAGGCGAGTCCGCGAGCAGTGCCGACAGTGCACTGGCCCGCGAGGTGAGTGCACGCTGCACCGGCAGCTAGCACGCCGCGCACTATCGCAGTACGTCCTAGATGCCCTACGCGCTAGGCGTCGCCGGTGGAGGAAGCGCGGGAGAGCACGCGAGAGAGAAGAGAGAGCCAGAGGTAGAAGAAGAGGCCGACAGTGGGCCCCGGGTCCACCTGTCAGCCACAGAGAGCACTGTGCTCTCGGGTACGACCAGCGTGTTTTAGTAATTTAGATTTATTGTGAATTACTGTATGCACGTAGAAATATCTCGTTTTCGCCGACCATGGATTTTTCCACGCTACGCCAGTGTACCACACTGTGGTTTTACACCACTTATTGCTCTCTCACTGTAGCCATTTTATTTTGCACAGTTAAATGATTTTTTTTAAGAGCAATGTTTGTTCAAAACAGCTTTTAACAAATCTCTAGGACGAGATTTTTTCTTAAGGGGGGTAGTGTTGTGACACCCCAAAATTTTGACCTTGTTTTATTCATTTAAAATTTTGCCAGGAAATAAAACTTCTCCATTTGTCTAGATTTTTCCTTTGGTTATTTTGAGTTTTTCCCTCAAGTGGAAAATTTCCAAAAGTATTATTGGACTTGTATGCCCTCTTTATAAAAAACAATTCTTTATCAGTGGATTTAATTGCATAATTGCTTTCTCTTGAGGTTTACTCTTTTAAAATGATCTTTCATAAATTTGGAGCATTGTTTTGCACTGCAACCATTTGACAAATGCATTTAAAATTTCCACCAAAATTTGGGGATGTCATGTGATGTTTCCACATCACTTTTATGCAAAAATATCTTTTGGTTACTGAAGATTTTTTAGCTCTACATCAACTTTTCAAATCTGGTCCAGTGGGTATTTTTGCACTACAACCTATTTAAATATTTCTTTAAAAATTCTTCCAAGTGTTTGGAGATGTCAGTAGATGCATATAATTCAACTTCATGCAAAAACCTAGTGATGATCTTTGAAAAATTTGAGTGAATCAACCTCTTTTTCATTCTGGTCCAGTTTGGTGATTTGTACTGCAACCCTATTTTATTTTGCTCTAGTGACCCTGAGCTTTTTCCTGCTTGTAGCCCTCCCTACCAAACCCTAAGTCCAGGAGAAAGGACTCATTGGAGGATTGTAAGTGCATGCAATGAGACCTTTTTCTTTCTGTCCAAAACTGTAGTTTTGCAAAACTTGCACTAGCAAGTTTCTGGTTTTGCCCAAATGATCTTACCATCATCACCTACTACTAGAGAGACCCTGATCTGGAGATTTTGGCCACTCCAAGAGTTGCCTAAATGCACTGGCCATTCTGTCGAACACTTGGTGTGCACAGTTAGTTTTGGGCATGTTTCCTAGTTTGCACTATGATCTTGTTCCACTGACCCAGCAACCTTGTCCACTAAACTCCTAGCTATCCCTATCCTAGTCCTGTTGATTGCCAGCCCCACCCTCGCACTCTGAGCTGCCCTGGCACTTCGTCGAGCATGTCCCGTGCCTGCTCTGTGCGCGCCCAGAGCGCACGTTTTGCACGCGCGCGCACTGAGCTGCCGCGTCGCACTGCCGCCCTCGTCGCGTCCCGTCCCTGGCCCCTGCTCGCCTGCTGAACCACGCACTACACTCGCCCACTCTCCACGCCAGCCCTGGCGCACTACAGCGCCGCCGTCAGAGCTTTTGGCGGCAATCCGGCGTCGGCAGCGAGCTCCTGCCATGGTCGGCGCAGCCCAAGCCACCCGCGCGCGCCAGCTGCCCCTATGAACAGCTCGATCTTATCCCGAAGCTCGTCGGCACGCGCTCGTCGCCGCCACGTCGCCCTGCGGCTACAGCACCGCGGTCGCCGGCGTTCTTATCCACGGCCGCCGCGGGACCAGCCTCGAGCGCCTATAAAAGGAGACCCCGAGCCCCTCCGAGCGCTCAGGCGACCTCAACCTTCCCCCTAGAGCACCCCAAGCAGTGGATTGACCGGACAAGGCCATCTTCCCCACCTCCGGCCGGTTCGGCCGCCGCTGCCTTCCGGTGCCATTCCTCGCAACCAGCCACTCCCCCGCCCATCCAGCGCCACCACTCGCTTCCTCTTGTCCTTGCGGAGCTGCCCAGTGCCTCAGCCTCGATCGGAAACCACCGGACCCCAAAACTCACTTCACTCCCATAGCCCCCTCCGCCGCGGAGCTCGCCGCCGGCGACTCCTTCCACCCCCGATGACCCAGCGACCACTAGGAGGACCGCCCCAGTCTTGCGGGTTCATCCCTGCCCTCAGGTGCCCTCGAGGAGCTGCCGTTCGTCGACGGCGATCGCAGGAGACCCGCTCCCGTTCGGGCAGAGAACAGGAGGGAGAGGGGGGGATGGTCAAACCTGACCAGTGGGCCCCCTGGACCCACTGTCAGCGACCCAGCCCCGCCGACGCGCGTTTTAAGTGAAAATGTGTTCCGCAAAGTACGTTTTCGCTGAACAAAAAGTGTATTCTCCCCCGAAACGTTTTCCTTTTCTGGTTTTATTTAAAACAGAGATTTGACCAAACTTTGACTGGCTACATCTTTTAAAATAAAACTCCAAATGAGTTGATTCTTTTTCCTACCTCTCTCAAATTTCATCTAGTTTATTTTAAGAATTATTTCAAAAATATTTGGGACAAATTTTTGTACTGGTTTTGAAATATTTGTTATTTGAATATTTCTTTCAAAATAGGAAATGGAGAGAAGAGAAAGCTTTCAAAAAGTGCCCCCTTTGCATACTCTTGAAGGCAAGCATTTCTGAACTTTGGCATAATATTTTTGTGTGGTGTTTTGATACGGTTACAACACCACTTGACTTGGAGCATACGTTATTTTTATGTAACGATAAAGTCACACGCATGAGTGCATACTGGAGATACCTTGCTGTTATTAATGGATATGTTGGTGATAGTGATCATCCTCGTGAGCCCCTCATGCATACCGGAAGGAAGCCGGGAAAGTCGTGGTCTTGGGTAGACACGAGCTTGTCCCTAGTTCCTCGTCGGGATGAGTGTGTTCGGTATGGCATGATGAGATTTGATGAGCGGTGATTCTGTCTGCTATTGGAAATAATTTGGTGATGTTAATCATTTGGTGAATACTTGGACCTCCTGAGTCGGTCGTAGGTCGAGTCTTGATTAGTAACTTCCCTATTTGTTTAGTACTACCACTGGTCCCTGTTGCAGACAGGGTACGGTTCAGTAAGTTGTCAACCCCTTACCAAGGCACACACCGTACAGAGAGGCCATGGTGGAAGATACCGGATGCAACCGGTAGGCATGCCACCTGGTTCGGGGGCATGGGTGTTTCCGGTTGGGACCGAGAGGGGGGCACCCCTTAGAGCGCGCGTATATAAATTTGATCCCATGCTACGTCGAGGTTGTAGCCTCCCCACTTAGAGTTTGGCTTGACAAGTGTTGTGGGTGATTCCAGACACCGATAAGTTAAGCAGGTGTGTGCAGGTCAGACGTGTTTTCAATTAAAAGGCCGTAGGCGGAATTAGTCCCGATGGACTAAATAAATCCGTTACTCGTGGGAAAAGAGTACACTCTCTGCAGAGGTCATATCTTTTTGGATAGCCATGTCCATGGGTAAGGACTACAGACTGAGATGGGTCTAGTGACGGTTTTCGGATGGAGACACGGTTAACTGGATCATAGTAACGGTATTCGGATGGAGACACGGCAAACTGGATCATAGTAACGGTATTCGGATGGAGACACGGCTAAACTAGAGGCTAGTGACGGTCTTCGGATGGAGAAACGGCTAGACTAGATTTTGTTTATGACCTGTGACACATGAGGATTATGATTATTATTATTGTGGACTAACCAGTTACTTGTTTGAATTTTTGAGTATCCCTGGGACGGTTCTACCTCCTGGATATTCACTGTGATTATTATTATATAAGCCCTTTAAGTGGCGTCGCTCAGACGCCCGACTGCGGCATGTTTGTCATTTATTTATCCTTTATAAGCCCCTTTATGTGGCGTCGCTCAGACGCCCGACTGCGGCATGTTTGTCATTTATTTATCCTTTTTAAGCCCTTTATGTGGAGTCGCTCAGACGCCCGACTGCGGTATGTTTGTTATTTATTTATCCTTTATAAGCCCTTTATGTGGTGTCGCTCAGCCGCCCGACTGCGGCCTTGTTAAATTATTTGCAACTTTTCGAGGAGTCATTTCAGACACTCGGTCAGTACATTCTATTTTTTTACTCCCGTATTGCATGTTCATATTTTTTCCTGCATGCGTACATCACAGAGTTTCGTTTAATTCGTGACAGACGTTATGACATAAAATATTTCGGAGCAGGATTATCCCTTGTTATATTATACCCCCGTTCCTAATGTTTGCGAGTACATTCAAACGTACTCACTGGCTTGTCCCTGGCTATTGTCTTGGCCAGATTTTCTTGCGTGGAGAGAGCATTGCGACGACAGCCCCGGAACCCATGTAAAGGTGATAGCAGCCTCACGAAGATAGGAGTTATCCTGGTCAGCTGTTCTTGTGGGAAATGGAGTCCCATAGACGCAGATGAACCACGAACCGCTTCCGCCATCAACCACTAGAAAACCAAGTGTTGTACTCCTAGGCCACAATGGTCTTGTACTACATATTTTGTACTTTGCTTGGAATATCTTGTATCAAGTTGGTGCCTCATCAGCTACAAGTAATCCTGGGGCTGGTGAGCACAAAGGCCGTTTTTTTTCTGGGAAATTAATATCTCGAAAATCCGGTCGTGACACCAAGGCGTTTCTACCGGAGCTAGACCCGGCCGACATCACTCTTGGATACCCCATCTTGAAGGAAGACGACACCCCCTTTGACCAGAAAGACATTGCCGCCTGTGTGAAGAGCGTGCGCCCGATGGCCACCTTGATTGGGAATGATACAGACCTTACCAAGTATCAACCGGGCTATGACGCGGAGAATCAGAGGATCCCAACTCCACGCTATGAAGCAGTCAGCCTGATCCCTCCGACTCGTAAGCATACCTTCGCCCCTAAAGTTGACCCGGCCGGGTTAATTGATGATGAGGCTCAATTTGAAGCCTTGAGTGGCATTGACTGGAAATCATCAACCTTCCAGGACATGGACACAGCCGGAGGAGCAGAGAGGGATGACTCGGAAACCTCAGGCCAACAACGTCCTTGATCTCGCAGGCGGCTCATCTGATGTCTTAAAAGACGATGCCTCACCTTTCGGACTCGGGGAGTCATGTAATAGAGTAGGATGAACACTTAATTTTGTCGTGCCATCGTGCACGTGTGTAGTGCTTAACTCCATTTAAACTGCTCCTTTATATGCTTCCGGGTTATGTTTGATCCTCTGCTTTCCTTAAGTTTTAAATAGCTGTCTTTAATTCTCCTGCATGGAAAACAAGTCACAAGTCTCTAGGCGGCTTACCGCATGGAGAGTCATATAACCCGGAATATGAATCAAAGTCATAATAAACCGGCTCTCAATTATATCTTCGAGATACCATAGTAGCATACCTGCGAGCCTTCAAATATACTTCCAGTTTATATAACCCAAATAATAAGGTGGAGAACTCCGGCTCACTAGCACTTATAATGCTTATTATGTGCCATTAACATTATTAATCAAGGTTAAGCCGGTGGAAGTAGAACCACCCTTGAATACTTTCGATATGATCAAAAGAACTTGTTTGCATCAAAAAATGTCAAAAGTTTGGAGGCTTCTTATTCGAATACGATCTGAGAACCGTCCCTAAGGGGTTAAGCTAAGATTCGAATACGATCATATAGCCCCCAGTGGCTTTGGCGTTGCCGATCAAGAGGGTACCGACAGCTATGTTCTCTTTGGTTCGAATACGACCTATGTTTGAACAGGAAGCCCCCAAATGTCCTTGAGAGTTGTTTAACGACGCTGATTCAAATACGATCCACGTCGGTTCCCAAAGGGGGTTGAGCTATGATTCAAATATGATCAAGAAAAACTCCCCAATGAGCTCGGCAATATGCCAATCAAGTGGGTATCGACAGCTATGTTCTCTTTGGTTCGAATACGACATATGTTTGAACAGGAAGCCCCCAAGTGATCATATTGTTAACGGCTAGATTCGAATACGATCATAAGCCGGATCAACCTCCAAGTGACCATGTAATGTTGCAATGGAAATAACAATAATACATTTACCTTTGGAGGAAAAAAGGACAGAGGTCCTGCTTTATTATTTATCACAATATATACATGGCTCTAGAAATATGTACATTATGAGAGCCGGTGGCTCAAGTGTAATAAGGCCGAAGCTGAGCTATGTTCCACGGCTGACGGGTCTCCTCCTCCGACTTACGTGAATCTTTGTGCTCCCGAACATCGATAAGGTAGTATGACCCGTTGTGCAAGTTCTTGCTGACCACAAAGGGCCCTTCCCAAGGCGGGGATAACTTGTGTGCGTCTGTTTGATCCTGGATGAGCCGGAGCACCAGATCACCTTCCTGAAAGACCCTGGACTTAACCCGGCGGCTGTGATAGCGGCGCAGGTCTTGTTGGTAAATCGCCGAGCGAGCTGCTGCTACGTCACGCTGTTCGTCCAACAAGTCAAGAGCATCTTGACGCGCCTGCTCATTATCCGCCTCGACATAAGCCGCCACTCGAGGCGAGTCATGACGGATGTCGCTAGGGAGGACCGCCTCCGCTCCATAAACCATGAAGAAAGGCGTGTAACCCGTAGACCTGTTAGGAGTAGTATTGATGCTCCATAACACGGAGGGTAACTCCTTCACCCAACAATCCGGCGTCCGTTGCAAAGGGACCAAAAGCCGGGGCTTGATGCCCTTCAAGATTTCCTGATTGGCTCTCTCAGCTTGACCATTGGATTGAGGGTGAGCCACTGATGAAACATCAAGCCGAATATGCTCTCGTTGACAAAACTCCTCCATGGCGCCTTTAGACAGATTGGTACCATTGTCAGTTATAATGCTGTGTGGAAAACCAAAGCGAAATATCACCATTTTCATGAACTGAACCGCCGTGGCTGCGTCACACTTACTAACGGGCTCTGCCCCAACCCACTTTGTGAACTTGTCAACCGCCACCAAGAGGTGGGTCTTCTTATCTTTGGACCGTTTGAAAGGCCCAACCATATCAAGCCCCCAGACTGCAAACGGCCAAGTGATTGGAATCATCCTCAACTCTTGAGCCGGCACGTGAGCCCGTCTTGAGAACTTCTGACAACCGTCACATTTACTGACCAAGTCCTCTGCATCAGCATGAGCCGTTAGCCAATAAAAACCATGACGAAAAGCCTTGGCCACAAGGGATTTTGAGCTGGCATGATGGCCACAATCCCCCTCGTGAATCTCACGTAAAATTGCTTGACCTTCCTCAGAGGAAACACAACGCTGAAAAGTTCCCGTGACACTGCGATGATGCAACTCGCCATTGATAATTATCATTGACTTAGACCGCCGGGTTATTTGTTTGGCCAAAATTCCATCCTCAGGCAATTCTCCCCGGGTCATGTAAGCTAAGTATGGCACAGTCCAATCTGGGATAACATGGAGAGCCGCCACCAGCTGTGCTTCTGGGTCAGGAACAGCCAAGCCTTCCTCTGTAGGCAATTTGACAGAAGGGTTATGTAGAATATCCAAGAAAGTATTAGGCGGCACCGGCTTTCGCTGAGAGCCCAGCCGGCTTAATGCATCAGCCGCCTCGTTCTTTCTGCGATCGATGTGCTCTACTTGGTAACCCTGAAAGTGTCCAGCAATGGCATCAACTTCACGGCGATAAGCCGCCATGAGGGGATCCTTGGAATCCCACTTGCCTGATACTTGCTGGGCCACTAGATCTGAGTCGCCGAAGCACCTTACCCGACTTAAGCTCATCTCTTTAGCCATCCGAAGACCATGGAGCAAGGCCTCGTACTCAGCTGCATTGTTAGTACAGGGAAACATCAACCGTAGTACATAACGAAATTTGTCACCTCGAGGGGAAGCTAACACAACTCCAGCCCCCGAGCCCTCCAACTGTCTGGACCCGTCAAAGTGAATAGTCCAGTATGTATTATCTGGTTTCTCTTGAGGCACCTGCAGCTCTGTCCAATCGTTGATGAAATCCACCAATGCTTGAGATTTGATAGCAGTGCGTGGCACGTATTTTAGACCATGAGGCCCAAGTTCTATAGCCCACTTAGCAACTCTTCCTGTGGCTTCCCTATTTTGAATGATATCTCCTAGGGGAGCAGAACTGACCACAGTGATAGGGTGGCCCTGGAAATAATGCTTAAGCTTCCGGCTTGCCATGAACACCCCATAAACAAGCTTCTGCCAATGTGGATACCGTTGTTTGGACTCAATGAGCACTTCGCTGACGTAGTAAACCGGCCGCTGAACCGGATGCTCCTTACCCGCTTCCTTACGCTCCACCACCACAGCTGCACCGACGGCTCGTGCGTTAGCGGCGACATACAGCAATAAAGGCTCCTTGTCGACAGGAGCAGCAAGGACTGGCGGCTCAGCTAGTTGTTTTTTCAAATCCTCAAAAGCAGTATTGGCAGCATCATTCCAGACAAAGTCATCTGTTTTCTTCATCATCTGATACAGTGGCATGGCCTTTTCACCCAACCGGCTTATAAACCGACTCAAAGCAGCGACGCGACCCGCCAGACGCTGGACGTCATTTATGCACGCCGGCTTAGCCAGAGAGGTGATTGCCTTGATCTTCTCCGGGTTAGCCTCAATTCCTCTGTGAGAAACCAGAAAACCCAAGAGCTTGCCTGCAGGAACACCAAAGACACACTTGGCCGGGTTAAGCATCATCTTGTAGACCCGGAGATTATCAAAGGTCTCTCTCAGATCATCTATCAAGGTCTCCTTCTTTCTGGATTTGACCACGATATCATCCACATAGGCATGAACGTTGCGCCCAATCTGATTATGAAGACAATTCTGCACGCAACGCTGGTAAGTCGCCTGTGCACTCTTGAGCCCAAAAGGCATAGACACATAACAGAAGGCTCCAAAAGGAGTAATGAACGCCGTCTTCTCTTGGTCCTTAACAGCCATTTTGATCTGATGGTAACCAGAATACGCATCCAAAAAACTCAAACGCTCACAACCCGCCGTAGCATCAATAATTTGATCAATACGAGGGAGAGCAAAAGGATCAGCCGGACAAGCTTTGTTTAGATCCGTATAATCCACGCACATACGCCAGGTGCCGTTCTTCTTGAGCACGAGCACCGGGTTAGCTAACCATTCTGGATGAAAGACTTCAACAATAAACCCGGCCGCCAAGAGCCGGGCTACTTCCTCACCAATGGCTTTCCGCCTCTCCTCATTAAACCGCCGGAGGAATTGCCTGACTGGCTTAAATTTCGGATCAATATTGAGAGTGTGCTCAGCGAGTTCTCTAGGTACACCCGGCATGTCAGAAGGTTTCCATGCAAAGATGTCCCTGTTCTCACGGATGAACTCGATGAGCGCGCCTTCCTATTTCGGATCCAGATTGGCACTGATGCTGAACTGCTTAGATGAGTCACCTGGAACAAAATCAAGAAGTTTAGTCTCATTAGCTGACTTAAATTTCATTATCGGCTCATGCTCCGTGGTTGGCTTTTTCAAAGACGTGATATCTGCCGGGTCAACATTATCCTTGTAAAACTTCAACTCCTCTGTTGCACAAACAGATTCAGCGTAAGCAGCGTCACCTTCCTCACACTCCAAGGCTATCTTTCGGCTGCCATGAACCATAATGGTCCCATTGTGACCCGGCATCTTGAGCTGCAAATACACGTAACACGGCCGTGCCATGAACTTGGCGTAAGCCGGCCGCCCAAATAAAGCATGGTACGGGCTTCTTATCTTAACCACCTCAAAGGTTAGCTTTTCCGCCCTGTAGTTTTACTCATCTCCAAAGGCTACTTCCAGCTCGATCTTACCGATTGGATACGCCGACTTACAGGGCACCACCCCATGGAAAACAGTATTGGACTGGCTGAGGTTTTATCAGTTAATCCCATACGACGGAAGGTCTCATAATAGAGGATGTTGATGCTGCTGCCTCTGTCCATGAGCACTTCAGTGAATTTATATCCCCCAACCTGAGGGGCCACCACCAAGGCCAGGTGACCCGGATTATCAACCCGGGGAGGGTGATCTTCCCTACTCCATACAATAGGCTGCTCAGACCATCTTAAATAGCGGGGAACCGCCGGATCAACAGCATTTACAGCCCTCTTATGAAGCTTCTGGTCTCGCTTGCACAGGCTGGTAGTGAACACATGATACTGCCCACCATTGAGCTGCTTCGGATTGGTCTGGTATCCCCCCTGCTGCTGCTGCTGATTACCCTGGCTAGATTGCTGATTAAAACTCCCTTGGAAATTCTGAGAACTGGGATTTGAGCCGCCGCCCGGGCCATGAAAACCGCCGGCGCCTGAGCTGCCGCCCGGCCCATTGTTGCCATTAAAAGCATTGGAATTTTTGAAGGCTTTCATGATTGCGCAATCTTTCCATAGATGAGTGTCGGCTTCTCCCTAGAGCCATGCCTAGGACAAGTTTCATTCAGCAACTGATCATGCGTCGGGCCTGACCCGCCGGCTCAGGGAGGCGGTCTTCCCTTGCGACGGTGGTTGTTACCCTGCGCACTGGCGTTGGCTACAAACTCCATACGACCATCAGCCTTACGTTTGCTACCTCCCTGGTTCGCCGGGTTATGCTGAGGTCCCTTGTCATTCCCATTCTTCTTTCCCTTCCCTGTCCTTTCATCATCCTACGCGGGATCCTTGGTACTATCAGAATCGGCGTACTTGACCAGAGCCGCCATCAGCGTACCCATATCATTGCAATCGCGCTTGAGCCGCCCGAGCTTCATCTTCAGGGGCGCAAAATGACAATTTTGCTCCAGCATTAAAACTGCAGAGCCGGCATCCATCTTATCAGACGAATGTATTATCTCTTTGACCCGGCGAACCTAATGGGTTGTAGACTCGCCCTCCTACTGCTTGCAGTTAGTCAAATCCACAATTGACATAGATTGTCTACATGTATCTTTGAAGTTTTGGATGAACCGGGCTTTTAGCTCTGCCCATGACCCGATAGAATTAGGCGGCAGTCCTTTCAACCAAGTGCGGGCAGTTCCATCCAACATCATGGTGAAGTATTTGGCCATTGCCGCTTCGCTGACCTCTAGCAACTCCATATCCATCTCGTAGCTCTTGATCCATGCTCAGGGTTGTAAACTAGCCGTATAATTAGGTACCTTCCTAGGTCCTTTGAAATCCTTGGGCAGACGTTCATTACGGAGAGCCGGCACCAGACAAGGGACACCTCCGGTCCTCGTAGGTATACCCGCCTCGATAGAAGCCGGACGTTGCTTGAGCCGGTCACTGAGACCATGTGTCTGCTATAACTTGGGCTCCGGCCTGGACGAGGGGTTGAATGAATCCTGTCCCGGCTATATGAATATGCCTCCTGTTGCGCTAGAGCCGTCTGAAGAAGTTCTCTGACCCGGCGGGTTTCGAGCGCCGTTGGAGAGTCGCCCTCGATTGGGAGAGCCGCCAGTCGTGCCACCGCGGCGACCATGTTTTCCAACGGGTTGGCATAATGACCCGGTGGTATCGGCACGTACTGAGGCGGGGTAGTGCTCACGCGGGGAGGCCCCATCACTTGCGGCTGAATTGGCGTTTTAGCCCCGGGTGCCGTGATCTCTGGCGGGTTACTGGGCCCTGCACCAGCAGTGTTGAAGAGGTTTCGAGGATCGTAGACAGGAGGGACTTGAGATTGAGCCTTCTAATGCCTCCTTCTCATGATCTCATTGGATGCATTCTGATCCATCGTTTGCCGGAAGACTGCGCCTGAATCAGCTGAGTCTGGGCGTCGAGAGCCGCCCGCTCTGCAGCCATCCTGATCCCTTCCGTTGCTAGATCTTCCTTGGCTCTCGCTATATCCAGCTTTAACTGTGCCACCTCTGCGTCATGCTGAGCTTGATCCGCTGGGACGAACGTAGCAGTTAACAGGGCTGTCATCTTATCTGTGAGATCCATCAGCGCCTGAGTCGGCGAGTGCGCAGGGCCCCCTGCCCCAGCAGCGGGGTTTTGAACAGGTTGTGCGCCGGCCATGAAGATCCCAACCCGGCTGGGCGGCTCAATGGGGTCCGGAATACTATCGCCATCGGAACAACCCCTGAGCCTGCCATCTTGAAGTTGATATAACGAGTTGGTCTCGTCTGGGGACGACCCGCCGTCAGAGCGAGGGCCGTCTCATCGCCAGATCCAGATCCTTCAGAGAGTCCTCCATGGACGCATCCCACGTAAGTACGCTTCAAGACAGGCAGAGTCCGGGCGGGTCTTGCATGCTGAGCCGTCTCGATGGGGTCGGCGCAGAGGTCCGGCTCAGCGCCCGGCTCGCCAATCTTGCCAATGAAAATGTGGATTCCGTCGAAGGGGACCCGGTACCCGTACTCGATTGAGCCGGCATCGGGGCCCCAGCTTGCATCGTCGACGTAGACTTTGCCGCGACGACTCTTGGTCATCTGGCCCACAGCATATCCATTGAGCCCTTCGAAGCTGCCCTTCAAGAACTCAAATCCACCGTGCGCTGGCCCCACGGTGGGCGCCAACTGTCGTGGAATTGTCACGGCAGATGTCCTCGAGCAAGGACTTAGTCGTGGAGCCATCGCCGCTAGGAAGCTTAAAGGGGTTAAACAGGACAAAGGACACAAAGATTATACTGGTTCGGCCCCTTACGTTGAAGGTAAAAGCCTACGTCCAGTTGAGGTGGTATTGCTTAGGGTTTCGATGACCAAGAGCTAAACCGCTCTGCTTGGCTATCGATCTGATCTTACTTGTCCTGAACCGCCGCCAGGTCGTCCCTTTATAAAGAAAGGTTAACGCCCAGCGGCTCTCAAAGTCCCAGCCGGCTCATAAACTGTGTCCGGCTCGGGCTCTTAACTATTCTTGCCTTACATTACAAGTCATGCCGCAACGGTGGTTTACTACTACGGGCCTTAAGCCGGCTCTGGGCCTTAGACCTATTACTAAACTGCCATCCTTAACCTGTCCTTGGGCTACTTGAACGAAGAGCTGTCGCATCGTAACCCGGCCCATCTACGGCGGGTTACACCAGTAGCCATATCCTCAACAAAATCCGTTCTCCAATTATTCTATATTCATGCCTTTTCATTCGTCTCCATATTCTTCCGGTGTTTTGCTATTTAACCAGTTTGCGATCTCTTCGTTCTCTTGTCTCTAAATTCCCTCAAGTATATTCGTGCTTTTCTAATTCTTTCCGGTGATTCATTCTCTTTTCGTCATTCGTTTCAATTCCTACGGTGGCTTGTTCAAGATTCTTTCTGTTGTTATCATATCATTTCATTCGTTCTTTCCAATCCTACCGGTGGTTCACGAAGACTTTCTCATGTTTTGCACTATACCCCCCCCCTTAATCTTTCCAACGAGAATAAGTAGTATGCAAATCCATTGTTTCTCATCAATTTAATTGGTGGAGGATAAGCATAACGTAATCCTTCTTTTCTTTCTTCATGTGGATTAATCGCTTCTTTTCGGAGATTGTTCATCTTATCACATTCTCGGTTCAAAGTGTTTTTCATCTTTTCTTATCCGGAGTTCTAAGCTTCTCGCCAATTTCGTCACGAACCTCCATCCAAATCGTCGCAAGGATTTAATCTTATCCCTTTCATCCTTCAATTTTATCTCGTCATCCTTTTGTTACCAGAGTTCATCACGGTGGTTCGTCATGATTTAATTCATTCTTCAAGTGTTCATCAAGATTCTTGTAGGCGTAGCTCAAGTATCTTCTTCTTGCTTCTCAAAGTGCAATTAATTCTCCATATTCTTCTGAAGTGGAGTTTTTCATTTCCTCGTTCCTCTCAGCTTTTCAATCTTTTCCGTTTGTGGTTGGTTATCACCTCTTCATTTTGAGATGTACCCATAAGACCACAACAAGCTTATTCTTTTCGTTGTTGATTTTCTCAACAACTTTGCGTTCAATCCTTCCTCCTAAGGATGCTTTCAAACTCAGTTGTGGTAGATGATATCATTTCTTCTTCGTTCCTTTCATTCAACTATTTCAAGTATTCCAGAGGTTTTGTGTTGTTCCTCAAGTCAAGTATCGTTCCATTTCTCAAGTTCATGTTCTATTCTTTTCCTTGTTCAGCCGGAGTGCTGCCTAAATCCTTTCAGTCTTATTCGTTTCTTATCTCGTTCTAACCAGAGTGGTTTCAGAGTCTATCCGATTCCATGAGCATTTGATTCTCGTCATTCTCGTCGTTCCTCTCTTCTTCTCGAGTGCCCTCGATTCTTTGCTTTTCCTCTTGCATTCTTATTTCACCTCATCCCTTTTTCCTTCCGTCTCGGTCCTAAGATCTCGGGACGAGATCTCTTGTTAGTGGAGGAGTGTTGTAACGCCCCGGATCCGATGCGCCAGGTGTCATCCAGTTATTCGCCGTCGTTGCCATGTCATTTGCTTGCGTGTTGCATTTTGCCATGTCATCATCTGCATTGCATCATCATGTTTTTCGAAACATGCATCCGGTCCTTTTCCCCGTTGTCCGTTTCGCGTTCCGACACTCTCGCACGCGCCCGTCGCCCCTCTCAGACTTTCTTTCGTGAGCGGGAGAAAAACATTCTCGGAATGGGCCGAGACTTGCCGAGTGGCCTTGGTATAGCACCGACAGATCGCCCGTCAAATTTCGTTCCATTTGGAGGTCGTTTGATGCCCCAACGGTTAACCGCGTAGCCCGAAAACCCCCTTCTCTTTGCAGCCCAGCACCTCTCCAAATCAGCCCACTAACCCATCCAAACCCCGTCCACGCTCTCGGTCGTTCGATCACGATCGTGTGGGCAAAAACCGCACCCCGTTTGGACTCTCCTAGCTCCCTCTACTTACATATATGTGCCCCTCCCCGAAATTTCGCACAGATGAACCCTAGCCCTGCTCCTCCCACGCTGCCGGACGAAATCGCCGTCGCTGGACGTGTCCGTCGGACACGCCGCCTCGTCCAATCCCGCGCCGCCACCTCAGCACCGCCGCCCCCGCGCCCAATCCCGAGCCGCCACCTCGCCTCCTCTCTCCTCCCACCGCGCCGCGGCCCGCAGAGCCCATCCGGGGCCCGCGCGCGCCCATCCGCCGCCGCCGCCTGACCCGTGGCCCCCGCCGCGGCCCCGCGCGCCGGAGAGCCCGCGCTCCGCCGCCGTCGTCCGGCCCCGCCGCCCATCGCTCCGGTCGCCGCCGACCCCGCGTCCCCGCGCGCCCCTCGCCGGAGCCGCCGCGCCCTCCGCCTGTGGCCGACCCCTCCGCCGAGCGCCGCGCCGCCGCCCACCGCCGCTACGAGCTCCCACCCGCGCAGCCGCCGCCCATCACCGTGCCACCTCGCCGCCCCGCGCCGGGAACCGCCCCGCCGTCCGCAGCCGCGTCTCCGGCCGCCTCCGCCGCTCCCCCGCACCTCCCCGTCGTCGCCGGAGTCGCGTCTGCCCTGCCGGAACTCGCCGGAGTTCTGCTCCGGCTAGATTCGTGAAGGTGGGTGAGATCCACCCATCCTCCAACCAAAAGCAGGCGCCCCGATCCCGGATCTCCCCGTCCCGCTTCGTCCCGTCCAGTTTTCGGAGTGGTAAATTTCTGCCAAGTCCCGAGTTTGTTGCATTATGTTGCCCTGTTCATCATGCCATAACTTCTTGCACATAGCTCCTTTTTGCGTGCATAATATATCGAAATGTTCGTCATGAGATGCTATTCACTTTGTTCCATAGTGCCATGCTTGTTTGAGGTCATCTTGATGCCCTAATAATCGTTGCACGAGTGCTATATGCTGTTAACTGTTTTCTGTTATATGAACTTGATGATTTGTCTTTTTCATTGCATTTTGTGTGTGCATCCTACGAGCATGAGCTCTACATGTGTTTTGATCTTCATCATGCCATATTTACAGTGGTGCTAGTCTTGTATTTTTAAGATCTCTATGGTGACTAGCACAAGCATGTAAAGTAGCCTCCGTGATGCAAAGTCTGAGTCTGTTATATTTTGTTGCCATATAAACCTGCTGGTACAAGTCATTCTATGCATGATCTGGAGATGTTCACTAAGGATGTTTTGTTGTTGATGTTATGCTCTATCCATCCGTGCCCTCGGTTGCATTTATAGCCTGCTGTAGCTTGTTGTGATCGTGCTCTCAAGTTGCTAAATAATGTTTCTGTCAGCCTGTTACCATGAAGTTCGTTGTTGCCATGTGTTTTGCTAGTGATCCATGTACCCTATGACTATGCTATTGCCATTCTTAGCTTCATAATAATGCCTTCTTACTGTTGGTTACCTTTCCATGCCATTTAATGCTGTGTGGTGAGTGGTTCAAGCTCACCAACATGCCTACTTATCGTTGTTTCTGCCATGTCCTGTTATTTTCTTCCAAGTCTGAGGCTGTTAATAAAACTTGCTATGTTTACATGGGTGCCATCATATCTTCTGTACCTTTTTGGCTAGTGATCAGTAAGGGACTTTTGTTTTTTGCAATTAGTATATTCATGCCATGCCTTTGGTTGCCATGATATGTTCCTGTAGCATGCTGTTTGATAGCTCTAAACTTTGCAACCTGATGTTATTTCTGCCATGTCCAGTGATTTCTGCTAAGTCTGTGAAACTGTTATTATTTGCAATCTTGTCATGTCCTTTTGAGCATGTTCTAGTGATTTCTGGAGATAGTTCAGTGTTCATGTTTTGTAATGCTTTACCTGTACATCATGCCCATGTCATTTCTTTTCATGTTAATGTGCTGTAGCATATTGTTTTGATGCTTGCAAGATGCCTAGTTGCTGTTTTGGACAGATTGTTGCTATATGTTGTTTGGAGTGTATGTGTTGCCCCGTTGCTCCGTTGTGAGCATGCTCTATATGAAACTTGCTTAGTTTTGCATGTAGTTTCATATTAACTTGTTGGATCCATGCCTTGAGTGTGTTTGCTTGATGGTTGAATGCATTTTGCATCAATGCCATGGTTAACTTGTTTTGCTCATATCTTCTAGGCCGTAGCTCCGAAGCTAATGAACTTTATATGTAATTTGACTAGAATTTCGTGTAGATCATCCTGGTGCATTTTAACTTGCTGTTTAACAACTTGAACATAAGGTTTATTCAGATCTGGACCAATTTCGAAATTTGCATATAAGGACTTACCGGAATTGTTATAGGTTGTTTCCGGCCTCATTTAAACTTGCTTTGATGTGTTGCTCTTGTATGCATCATCTCTTGCCATTAGTAACTTCATATAGCCTTGTCATGCATCATACTTGGTTGAGCATCATGCCTTGTTCATGTGTGGTGTGTTTACCTTGTTGTGCTTCTTCTCGATAGTTCCCGTGTCGTTGCGATCGTGAGGATTCGTTCGTCTTCGTGGCTTCATCTTCTTCATGGACTCGCTCTTCTTCCTAGTGGGATTTCAGGCAAGATGACCGTTACCTGGATCTCACTACTATCATTGCTATGCTAGTTGTTCCGTTCTATCGCTAAGCTGCGCTACCTATCACTTCCTCCTCAAGCCTCCCAAATTGCCATGAACCTCTAACCTTTGACACCCTTCCTAGCAAACCGTTGTTTGGCTATGTTACCGCTTTGCTCAGCCCCTCTTATAGCATTGCTAGTTGCAGGTGAAGATGAAGATTTCTCCATGTTGGATTATGTTTATGTCGGGATATCACAATATCTCTTATTTAATTAATGCATCTATATACTTGGTAAATGGTGGAAGGCTCGGCCTGATGCCTGGTGTTTTGTTCCACTCTTGCCGCCCTAGTTTCCGTCATACCAGTGTTATGTTCCTTGATTTTGCGTCCCTTACGCGGTTGGGTGATTTATGGGACCCCCTTGACAGTTCGCTTTGAATAAAACTTTTCCAGCAAGGCCCAACCTTGGTTTTACATTTGCCTCACCTAGCCTTTTTCCCTTGGGAGTCGCGCATCCCGAGGGTCATCGTTATTTTACCCCCCCCCCCCGGGCCAGTGCTTGTCTAAGTGTTGGTCCAAACTAGAGCACCGTACGGGACCATCCCTTGGCAACTTGGGTTACGTTGGTACCTGTACACTTCGCTCATCCGGTGTGTCCTGAGAACGAGATACGTGCGACTCCTATCGGGATTGTCGACACATCGGGCGGCTTTGCTGGTCTTGTTTTACCATTTTTGAAATGTCTTGTAACCGGGATTCCGAGACTGGTCGGGTCTTCCCGGGAGAAGGAATATCCTTCGTTGACCGTGAGAGCTTATAATGGGCTAAGTTGGGACACCCTGCAGGGTATTATCTTTCGAAAGCCGTGCCCGCGGTTATGTGGCAGATGGGAATTTGTTCACGTCCGGTTGTAGAGAACTTGACACTTGACTTAATTAAAATGCATCAACCGCGTGTGTAGCCGTGATGGTCTCTTCTCGGCGGAGTCCGGGAAGTGAACACGGTTTCTGGGTTATGTTTGATGTAAGTAGGAGTTCGGGATCACTTCTTGATCATTACTAGTTCACGACCGTTCCGTTGCTTCTCTTCTCGCTCTTATTTGCGTAAGTTAGCCACCATACTTGCTTAGTCGCTGCTGCAACCTCACCACTTTACCCCTTCGTTACCCTTTAAGCTTTGCTAGTCTTGATACCCATGGTAATGGGATTGCTGAGTCCTCGTGGCTCCCAGATTACTACAACACCAGTTGCTGGTACAGGTTTTGCGATGATCATGACGCGAGAGCGATGTTACTTGTTTTTTTGGAGTTCTTCTTCTGCTTGTTCTTCGATCAGGGGATAGGATCCAGGTCGGCAGCCTGGGCTTGCAGGGTGGATGTCGTTTGAGCTTCTGTTTATGTTTCTTCCGTACTCGGATGTTGATCATGTGTTTGATGTATTGTTGCGGCATTTGTATGCCTTGTTTGTATCCCCAACTATTATGTAATGTTGATGCAATGATATCCACCTTGCAAAAGCGTTTCAATATGCGGGTCTATCCTTGGTGGGACCTTCGAGTTCCTCGCGGATAGGGTCGCATATTGGGCGTGACATCATTCGTGAGGTGAACGCGGCCCTCCCCAGGCTTGAGGCCACGCGCCCGCTTAGGTGTTCCAAGTGCTCCATCGCATTCAGCTCGTCCGACCAGCTCAAGTGCGCGACAACTGTCGGCGCCCTCCCGATGCTCTGCTCGTCCGTAATGAGCAATGTCCTTGTCACCAAGACCCTCATCGATGGCAGTGCAGGGCTCAACGTTCTTTCCATCGAGCCGTTCGACCGCCTCCAAGTGCCATATGATCATTTGCAGCCCACCAAGCCCTTCTCAGGAGTGACTGATGGCTCCACCACTCCGATAGGGTAGATCCGTCTCCCTGTCACCTTCGGCCAGCGCGACAACTACCGCACCATGCTCATCGACTTCGGCGTCGCCCACATCCGCCTGCCGTACAATGCCATCCTTGGATATCCGGCCCTGGCCAAGTTCATGGTGGTGACCCAGCACGGCTACAACATCCTCAAGATGCCAGGGAACCGCGACATCATCATGATCGCTTGTGAGGAGAAGAAGCAGCTGCTCCGTCAAGAGCCTCAGGAGAGCGGTGTCTCCAGCGGCACCATCTCAGGACATGCGCCCACGGATGGGGCGCCTCCCTCCCTCGCATAGGAAGGCGCACCTGGCGCCCTCCTCAGGCTGGGCCCAAGGGCTCTCTTCTGCAGGGCCTCTGACTTAGCCAACATCACAAGGGAGGCGCTCGGGCACCACGTGGAGGCATGCTTCACCGCACGCTTCCCTCATGAGGGCACGAGGCATGGAGTGCCTGGTGCTCAGGAGTTCATCACCAAGGCGACCGAGGAGCTTCAAGAGGCGAGAGCCATGTGCGGCGACCACCGCCCACCACCCGGCGCAGCTCCTTGTCCTGGTGAGGATGACGAGCTGCGCATCTGCATCAACATCCCAGGGCTCAACAGGGCCGCATCCCAGGAGCGTTTCTGGCCTTCGCGCGTTGGTCGGTGCGAGGGTCCACCTCACAGCTATGTTCACATGCCATTCAGCTTGCCGAACGCGGCTGTCACCTTCCAGCGCCACCTGCGGAGCGTCCTGGCGGCTCAGGAGGCCAGGCACCACACGGTCCTGGCAGAGATGGCGACACTTCTTCATGAGCCTCCCGGGCCCCCAAATCCTCTCGAGGCTCAGGACCCAGGCGACTTATGAGGAGCAACTTCTTCAACATGCGTCTCCAGCTGCTTCAACATCCCTCCAGCAACTGTGCCAGGTGACTCTTTCTGGTTCATTCAGTTGGGAGCGCCCCTCGGGCAGCATTATCCCCAAGTCGCATGGGCCTGTCCCTACGACGTGTATCCTTTTGCGTCTTTAGCTTACTCTTTTATGGGCGCCCCTTCGGCTACATCATCCCCAAGCCGCGTGGGTCTGTACCTTTGGCATGTACCGTTCTTACATTTATCTGGACTAGCTTGCCTCCTCCCGTGAATTACTTTATGATTATCACCTGCTTGCCTGTTGCCCTTCACGGCCTCCCGCGTTGCTGACCGGCCTCCTGCTCATCCCGCAATGGGGGCTACACATGCTGGCACGACGCTTGTGCTCGGGTCCGTCCCTGCAACGCGGACAAACCTAAGAGATCGAGCTCTAGTTCGCGGCCGCCCCAAGCATGTCACCTCACCAAATCTTTAGTGCCTTCATCTTCTTGCAGAAAGATCAGCGGCAGGACAGCAAACGCGATTACAAGCTGTATTCTCCCCTTGAACTAACCCGCAGGGACCTCCGGAGCTTGGCTACGGTTGGCCTCGTGATACGTCTCCAACGTATCTATAATTTTTTATTGTTCCATGCTATTATATTATTTATTTTGGGTGTTTAATGGGCTTTAATATGCTCTTTTCCACCGCCGCAACCTTTTGTACCTGTGAGATCCCATCTTGGGGCCTTTTCCGCCGATCTGTCGGAGGGGGAATCGATCACGGAGGGCTTCTACATCAACACCAACGCCTCTCCGATGAAGCGTGGGTAGTTTAACACAGACCTTCGGGTCCATAGTTATTAGCTAGATGGCTTCTTCTCTCTCTTTGATTCTCAATACAAAGTTCTCCTCGATGTTCTTGCAGATCTATTCGATCTATCACTCTTTTCCGGTGTGTTTGCCAAGATCCGATGAATTGTGCATTTATGAACAAGATTATTTATGAATATTATTTGGTTCTTCTCTGAAATTCTTATATGCATGATTTTGATATCTTTGCAAGTCTCTTCGAATTATCAGTTTGGTTGGGCCTACTAGATTGATCTTTCTTGCAATGGGAGAAGTGCTTAGCTTTGGGTTCAATCTTGCGGTGTCCTTTCAAAGTGACAGTAGGGGCAGCAAGGCACATATTGTATTGTTGCCATCGAGGATAAAAAGATGGGGTTTATATCATATTGCTTGAGTTTATCCCTCTACATCATGTCATCTTGCTTAATGCGTTACTCTGTTCTTATGAACTTAATATTCTAGATGCATGCTGGATAGCGGTCGATGTGTGGAGTAATAGTAGTAGATGCAGAATCGTTTCGGTCTACTTGACACGGACGTGATGCCTATATTCATGATCATTGCCTAGATATTCTCATAACTATGCTTTTTCTATCAATTGCTCTGCAGTAATTTGTTCACCCACCGTAATACATGCTATATTGAGAGAAGCCACTAGTGAAACCTATGGCCCCCGGGTATCTTTCTTATTATATTGCATCTCTTTTATTTACATCGCATCTCGTTTACTATTTTGCAATCTTTACTTTCCAATCTATACAACAAAAATACCAAAAATATTTACCTTACTATATTTATTAGATCTCACTTTTGCGAGTGACCGTGAAGGGATTGACAACCCTTTATCGCGTTGGTTGCAAGGTTCTTGATTGTTTGTGCAGGTACTAGGTGACTTGTGCGTTGTCTCCTACTGGATTGGTACCTTGGTTCCCGAAAACTGAGGGAAATACTTACGCTACTTTGCTGCATCACCCTTTCCTCTTCAAGGGAAAACCAACGCATGCTCAAGAGGTAGCAAGAAGGATTTCTGGCTCCGTTGCCGGGGAGAACTACGCCAAGTCAAGACATACCAAGTACCATCATAAACTCTTCTCCCTCGCACTACATTATTTGCCATTCTCCTATCATTTTCCTCTCCCCCACTTCTAAAATGATTTTCGAAAACCTTTGCCTCTTCTTCGCCCTTCTTCCGTTCGATCTTGTGTTACCATGTGCTTTCTTTTTGCTTGCATCTTCGCTTGCTAAAAGTTTATGGATCCTCATCCCCTTGCTAATATTTTTAAGGGATCCAATTATGATGTACCAATTTCTAGTGATTTGAGTGCACTATATTATCTTTATGAGGTTTTTCTTGAAATTCATGAATCTGAAAATTATGATGAAGAAATTTATGAAGAGATTCACAATAGCTCCTTGAATAAAAAGCATGATTGCTATGATTTTACTATAAATTCTCTTGATGTCAATTGTGCTAACAATATGCAAAACCATAAGCTTGGGGATGCTAGTTTTGCTATGTCTACTACTTGTTGCAATGATCATGATTGGGGTGATTCTTCTTATGATCTTGAAAATTTATTTAAGCCCCATGATGAATATGAGATTGATAGTAGTGTTTGAAATAATATTGAAAGTGGGTTTGGAGGAGTGTCAACTTTAGATCCCACATATTTGGAGAATGTTCAATCTTATGGTATTTTTGATAAAAGTGGGTTTGGAGAGGTCATGACTTTAGTTAATGATATTCCCACTATTTTGGAAGAGTGTCAACTTCGCATGCATGTGGATCGTGTTGAGAATACGTTATGTGATAGATATTTTGTTGAATTTTCCGATGATCCTACATGTAATTATTATGAGAGAGGAAAATATGGTTGTAATTTTTTTATCTTACTAAATTACCTCTCGTCATGTTGAGATTGCTATCGTCTCTTTCTTCTTCCTTGCATATGCTAATTTTTGCTTGCTATGATAATTTCTTTGCTTATATAAATGCCTATGCATAGGAAGTATGTTAGACTTAGATGTGTTTATCACTTGATCTATGATGCTCTCTTTGTGCTTTAATTATTGTCTTTTATGTGAGCATCATTAAAATTATTAATGCCTAGCCAGGGGCGTTAAACGATAGCGCTTGTTGGGAGGCAACCCAATTTTATTTTTTATTTGCTTTTTGTTCCTGTTTAGTAAAAAATAATTCATCTAGCCTCTGGTTAGATGTGGTTTTATGTTTTTAATTAGTGTTTGTGCCAAGTAGAACCAATAGGATCTTCTTGGGTGATAGTTGTTTGCTCTTGCTGAAATAGACAGAAACTTTGCGCTCACGAAAATAATTGTTACAATTCACAAGAACGTCATAAAATACCAATTCGTTTTGCAGTAGATTAATATACAAATTATCCAGGTTTTCCTCGTGTTTCAGAATTTTTGGAGTTCCAAAAGTTTTTCGTGTGTTATTTGCTTATTTTAATGAATCTATGAGTAGTATCGGGGGGTATGAACCATAGAGAATTTGGAATACAGTAGGTTTAACACCAATATAAATAAATAATGAGTTCATTACAGTACCTTAAAGTGGTGGTTTATTTTCTTGTAGTAACGGAGCTAATGAGATTTTCTGTTGAAGTTTTGTGTTGTGAAGTTTTCAAGTTTTTTGGTAAAGATTTGATGGATTTTGGAATAAGGAGTGGCAAGAGACTAAGATTGGGGATGCCCAAGGCACCCCAAGGTAAAATTCAAGGACAACCAAAAGCCTAAGCTTGGGGATGCCCCGGAAGGCATCCCCTCTTTCGTCTTCGTCTATCGGTAACTTTACTTGAGGCTATATTTTTATTCACCACATGATATGTGTTTTGCTTGGAGCGTCTTGTATGATTTGAGTCTTTGCTTTTCGTTTACCACAATCATCCTTTCTGTAGAAACCTTTTGGGAGAGACACGCATGAATCGCAATTTATTAAAATACTCTTTTTTGCTTCACTTATATCTTTTGAGCTAGATAATTTTGCTGTAGTGCCTCACTTATATCTTTTTAGAGCACGGTGGTGGTTTTATTTTATAGAAATTATTGATCTCTCATGCTTCACTTATATTATTTTGAGAGTCTTTTAGAACAGCATGGTAATTTGCTTTGGCTACAAAAGTAGTACTAATATGATGGGCATCCAAGATGGGTATAATAAAACTTTCATATAAAGTGCATTGAATACTATGAGATGTTTGATGATTGTTTTGAGACATGAGGATGGTGATATTAAAGTCATGCTAGTAAATTAATTGTGAATTTGAGAAATACTTGTGTTGAGGTTTGCATGTCCCGTAGCATGCACGTATGGTAACCGTTGTGTAACAAATTTGAAGCATGAGGTGTTTCTTTGATTGTCTTCCTTATGAGTGGCGGTCGGGGACGAGCGATGGTCTTTTCCTACCAATCTACCCCCCTAGGAGCATGCACGCAGTGCTTGGTTTTGATGACTTGTAGATTTTTTCAATAAGTATGTGAGTTCTTTATGACTAATGTTGAGTCCACGGATTATACGCACTCTCACCCTTCCACCATTGCTAGCCTCTCTAGTACCGCGCAACTTTCGCCGGTACCATAAAACCACCATTTACCTTCCTCAAAACAGCCACCATACCTACCTATTATGGCATTTCCATAGCCATTCCGAGATACATTGCCATGCAACTTTCCACCGTTCCGTTTATAATGACACGCTCCATCATTGTCATATTGCCTTGCATGATCATGTAGTTGACATCGTATTTGTGGCAAAGCCACCATTCATAATTTTTCATACATCTCACTCTTTGGTACACCACCGGAGGCACTCATATAGAGTCATATTTTGTTCTAAGAGTTGTAATCCTTGAGTTGTAAATAAATAGAAGTGTGATGATCTACATTATTAGAGCATTGTCCCATGTGAGGAAAAAAAGAGGCCAAAGAAGCCCATGAAAAAAATACAAAGAAGCCCATGAAAAAGAGAGGCCAAAGAAGCCAAACAAAAAAATGAGATAAAAAGAGAGATGGGACAATACTACTATCCTTTTTCCACACTTGTGCTTCAAAATAGCACCATGATCTTAATGATAGAGAGTCTCTTATTTTGTCACTTTCATATACTAGTGGGAATTTTCGTTATAGAACTTGGCTTGTATATTCCAATAATGGGCTTCCTCAAAATGCTCTAGGTTTTCGTGAGCAAGCAAGTTGGATGCACACCCACTTAGTTTCTTCTGTTGTGCTTTCATACATTTATAGCTCTAGTGCATCTGTTGCATGGCAATCCCTATTCATTCACATTGATATCTATTGATGGGCATCTCCATAGCCCATTAATACGCCTAGTTGATGTGAGACCATCTTCCCCTTTTTGTCTTCTCCACAACCACCATTCTATTCCACCTATAGTGCTATGTCCATGGCTCACGCTCATGTATTGCGTGAAAGTTGAAAAAGTTTGAGAATACTAAAGTATGAAACAATTGCTTGGCTTGTCATCGGGGTTGTGCATGATTTGAGCATTTTGTGTGATGAACATGGAGCATAGCCAAACTATATGATTTTGTAGGGATGAACTTTCTTTGGCCATGTTATTTTGAGAAGACATGATTACTTTGTAAGTATGCTTGAAGTATTATTATTTTTATGTTAATATTAAACTTTTGTCTGGAATCTTTCGGATCTGAGCATTCATGCCACAATAAAGAAAATTACATTCATAATTATGTTAGGTTGCATTCCACATCAAAAATTCTATTTTTATCATTTACCTACTCGTGGACGAGCAAGAATTAAGCTTGGGGATGCTTGATACGTCTCCAACGTATCTATAATTTTTGATTGTTCCATGCTATTATATTATCTGTTTTGGATGTTTAAAGGGCTTTAATATGCTCTTTTATATTATTTTTGGGACTAACCTATTAACCGGAGGCCCAGTGTAAGTTTCTGTTTTTTTGCCTATTTTAGAGTTTCAAAGAAAAGGAATACCAAATGGAGTCCAAACGGAATGAAACCTTCGCCATGATCTTTCTTGGATCGAAAGCAATCCAGAAGACTTGGAGTTAAAGTCTGGAATGCCACGAGGCGACCACGAGGCAGGAGGGCGCGCCCAGGGGTGTAGGCACACCCCCCACCCTCGTGTGCCCCTCGTAGCTCCACCGACGTACTTCTTTCGCCTATAAATACTCTTATACCCTAGATCGATCAGAGACAGCCATGAAACCACTTTTCCACCACCGCAACCTTCTGTACCTGTGAGATCCCATCGTGGGACCTTTTCTGGCGATCTGCCGGAGGGGGAATCGATCACGGAGGGCTTCTACATCAACACCATAGCCTCTCCAATGAAGCGTGGGTAGTTTACCACAGACCTTCGGGTCAATAGTTATTAGCTAGATGGCTTCTTCTCTCTCTTTGATTCTCAATACAAAGTTCTCCTCGATGTTCTTGGAGATCTATTCGATCTATCACTCTTTTGCGGTGTGTTTGCGGAGATCCAATGAATTGTGGATTTATGAACAAGATTATTTATGAATAGTTTTTGGTTCTTCTCTGAAATAATTATATGCATGATTTGATATATTTGCAAGTCTCTTCGAATTATCAGTTTGGTTGGGCCTACTAGATTGATCTTCCTTGCAATGGGAGAAGTGCTTAGCTTTGGGTTCAATCTTGCGGTGTCCTTTCCCAGTGACAGTAGGGGCACCAAGGCACGTATTGTATTATTGCCATCGAGGATAAAAAGATGGGGTTTATATCATATTGCTTGAGTTTATCCCTCTACATCATGTCATCTTGCTTAATGCGTTACTCTGTTCTTATGAACTTAATATTCTAGATGCATGCTGGATAGCGGTCGATGTGTGGAGTAATAGTAGTAGATGCAGAATCGTTTCGGTCTACTTGACACGGACGTGATGCCTATACTCATGATCATTGCCTAGATATTCTCATAACTATGTGCTTTTCTATCAATTGCTCGGCAGTAATTTTTCACCCACCGTAATACATGCTATCTTGAGAGAAGCCACTAGTGAAACCTATGGCCCTCGGGTCTCTTTATTATTATATTGCATCCCTGTTATTTACATCGCATCTCATTTACTATTTTGCAATCTTACTTTCCAATCTATACAACAAAAATACCAAAAATATTTACCTTACTATCTTTATTAGATCTCACTTTTGCGAGTGACTGTGAAGGGATTGACAACCCCTTTATTGCGTTGGTTGCAAGGTTTTTTATTGTTTGTGCAGGTACTAGGTGACTTGTGCATTGTCTCCTACTAGATTGATACCATGGTTCTAAAAAACTAAGGGAAATACTTATGCTACTTTGCTGCATCACTCTTTCCTCTTCACCTCGCCGGCCACCCTCCTTTCGCGTGATTCGCTTGCGCGTTAAAGGGGGGCTCCTGAGCATCATGCCTCAAGAGCTCCTATTGACTCTCCAGCCCTCACCCCCTGGCCTTGACCACGACATCATGACCTGGCATACCAGCAGCAGCTGAGCTTGCTCGAGGGTCGGGACTCGAGGACGCAGAGCATTTAGATGAGCAAGGAAGGGGGAAGCCGGCGTGAGCCTCACCTAGTAACACTGCCGCTGAAAAGAAAATCGGACGCTACACAAGGAACCACCTCGGGCTCGACAAGATAAGTCACATATTCGCGTTAGCACGACGTCGCAATTGGAATTTTCGGTTCGAGCAGCCTTGCTCTAGCAATGTCGCCTTCCTTTTCTACCTTAGGAACGCTGCTTGCACGCCAAAGGGGACCTCTTGAGCATCGTGCCTCAGGAGTTCTTACAGGACCTTGGGCCGCACAACTCCTGGCCTTGACCATGGCACCGTGACTTGGCATACTAGCGACGGCTGAAGCCTGCCTGGGGACTGGGACCTGCTGGCGTAGAGCGCCAAGCTACCATGAGGACGAAAGGGGGCACAATGCCGAAGCAAGATAAGCAACCACAAATCGTATAGTAGGAATAATAAACATCGGAGCAAAAGCATTATAGTTTCTTTACACACCCCCACGGGGTTCGTCTTGATTCCTCACAGGGAACAAAAGAAGGAAAAAACCCCAAGAAACCCTGACTACAGACGTCGCCGCCGACATCATCATCAACAGTGGGCCAAGAGGGGACGACGCCAACCCCATCCAGGTCATCGGCGATGACAGGCGGACGCCGGTACCGCGCTCCCTCAGCGGGAGCTTGGTGGCGCGTAGCTATCATCGCTCGTCTCCAGAGACCCGCTAGGCTCGGGAGAGTCACTGGACTCCAGGAATCGTCGCCGCTGCTGGAGGAGCTACCGGAAGGGCCAGGAGCAGGCTCAGCACCTATTGTCGTGCCCTCTCGACGGTTTCCTCCAGGGCAGCACTCCAGGCGGCGGCCTTCCTCGTCGAAGACCTTGTAGAGCAGCATGGAGGCGCCATCGTACTCAAAGTGGATGGCAAGGGCCCCCTCCACGCGGCAGGCATGGGCAATCTCCCCCATCCATGGGTCATGAAGATCTTGCCCAGGGAGACGAAGTTGACCTCCGCCCCCGTGGCCAGAGCACTGCACTCGGCATGCTGCAGCCACACCTCAAGCGGCCCCCGCGGCGGCATCTCTTCGGCGAAGAACCACGAAAGCTTGATCCACGTGCGCGGTGGCATCGCCGCCCATATCACAAACTCGCGTGAGGAGCCCTCGGTATGGGTTCATGGGTCGGCGGCTCATGCAACCACGGCTTGGCCACCATGGCTGTGACGCGAGCAGCGCGCGGCGCTGACTCCTTCTCATGAGCCCTGCGCTTGCGCGTACAAAGGGAGCGGGTAGCCAGACGGCGGCTGCTCGTACCAAGGTCGCGACACCTCCAGCCTCGCGCAAATGTCGCGGGAGCAGCTGAACCTCTTCTTTGTCAGAAGTGGCCCCTACTCCTCACCGGGGTTTTTCCCTTCTCAGTGGCGGAGAATCTCCTTATTGGCACCATGAGTGTCGCGGCAAGATGGCGAGGCCAGGAGGAAGAAGAAAGAGCAATCGGCGAGAAGGCGGAGATGAGCAACGGGGGATCTGCCCCTCCCCTCATTTATAGCCAGAAGGAGGCCAACCGCCGGCCTCATAATCGCAGGTAATGATGGTTTTCTTCTGCATGCAGCAGGGTCTCATCAAGTGGAATGCTTGCCGAGGCAGCATGGGGAAGCGGAGGCGCCCACGTCCCATCAATCGCCACGGCACTCCGCACTTGTCCCTTGGTTTCACCTCGAAGCCAAGTACGAGCGCGCCTTGGGCCCAGGGGCTACTCCCGGTGTCCTGGGAACGGGGGTACCCAGACTTGCCTACCTGCGGCCCGCGAGTGTGGCTCCGTCAACGGCCCGGTACAGCCCAGCTTCAGCAGCAACAACTCAAGACCCTCGCGAGGGGCCAAGCCTCACGAGGCAGACGAAGCCAAGACCTCCCTCGGGGCAGCCTCACTAGGCTGGCTCCTGAGGAGCGGAGATATCTATGCAAGGGGCACCTCGCGAGGTTTGTGTGACGTGACCCACGATGACCAAGGCCACGCGGGCGCCAGCGGGCGCAGTGTACCAGTTTCCTCTTTGGTGCTAAGGAGGCAAGCGCAGGCGCCGGGTCCCGAGGCATCAGGCAAAGGTTTCCATATCAGTGCAACAAGACCAAGACCAGCAGGACGGCCGGACAGAGGTCATCGCGGAGCCCACAGCTGTCAGGACCCTGATTCTAAGTCACACCGATCTAGCATGTAACACCTCATATCACTTTGCGGCCTTACACACGGTATTCCCACGGGGTGTCGCCTTACCTGGCCCGGGACCGTTTGCGCCTTTTGGCTCACGTATATGATAGTGTCGCTACCATCCATATGACAGAGAACCCGGGCCGACATGACTAGTCATGAACCCAAAGTGGCACTAACTTACGGGGACAGGCATACAGGAAACAACATCGAGCATGTCGGTCAGTAGCGTGTGAATCCGGGTTGTAGCAACTGGGCTAACAGGACTCCGGGAACCCGGGCTGTAGCAGGCTAGCAGGACTCCGGATGTCACCGCGTGACATTTCCCCAAAGGGAGAGACACAGGAACGAAGTGTATCACATGCCGGCCAGTCTAGGTGTTCCAGAGCAGTAGTGCTGGGCCAGCAGGACTCCGGTGTACGCAGCAAAAACATAGATTAAGCAAACATGAGTACAAATGGACGCAGCAAGACTTACATCAGAAATAGCTACATATGCATCAATATCAACAAAGGGGTGGTGGAGTTTAACTGCAGCAAGCCAACTTTGACTCAGTGGCTAACCTGAACTACGACTACAGGTAACTCTTTTGAGGTGGCGCACACGAGTCCACATATTCACCATCACAATACACCACTATGGATCCGCTCCCGTCTCCCTACGAGAACGCCATCCATAGCACTCACGCTTATCTTGCGAGTTTTAGAGTATCCACTTTCACTTGTCTATGAACTGTACAGGCAACCCAGAAGTCCTTTTCCGCAAACACGGCTATTCGAATAGATGATGTTAACCCTGTAGGGGTGTACTTCTTCACACACGCTCTCGCCACTTACCACCATGTACACGTTGTGTATCTCGGCAACCTTCAAGCGGAAGCCTAGCGAGGGAGTCGGCCACGACCTGACTAACAACACAAGTCTCTAGTCCAGGTTTATCGTGTTGGAAATATGCCCTAGAGGCAATAATAAAAGGTTATTATTATATTTCTTTGTTCATGATAATCGTCTATTGTTCATGCTATAATTGTATTGTCCGGAAATCGTAATACATGTGTGAATACATAGACCACAACGTGTCCCTAGTAAGCCTCTAGCTGACTAGCTCGTTGATCAACAGATAGTCATGGTTTCCTGACTATGGACATTGGATGTCATTGATAACGGGATCACATCATTAGGAGAATGATGTGATGGACAAGACCCAATCCTAAGCATAGCATAAAAGATCGTGTAGTTTCGTTTGCTAGAGCTTTTCCAATGTCAAGTATCTTTTCCTTAGACCATGAGATCGTGCAACTCCCGGATACCGTAGGAGTGCTTTGGGTGTGCCAAACGTCACAACGTAACTGGGTGACTATAAAGGTGCACTACGGGTATCTCCGAAAGTGTCTGTTGGGTTGGCACGGATCGAGACTGGGATTTGTCACTCCGTGTGACGGAGAGGTATCTCTGGGCCCACTCGGTAATGCATCATCATAATGAGCTCAATGTGACTAAGGCGTTAGTCACGGGATCATGCATTGCGGTACGAGTAAAGAGACTTGCCAGTAACGAGATTGAACAAGGTATTGGGATACCGACGATCGAATCTCGGGCAAGTAACATACCGATTGACAAAGGGAATTGCATACGGGATTGATTGAATCCTCGACACCGTGGTTCATCCGATGAGATCATCGTGGAACATGTGGGAGCCAACATGGGTATCCAGATCCCGCTGTTGGTTATTTACCGGAGAGGCGTCTCGGTCATGTCTGCATGTCTCCCGAACCCGTAGGGTCTACACACTTAAGGTCCGGTGACGCTAGGGTTGTAGAGATATATGTATGCGGAAACCCGAAATTTGTTCGGAGTCCCGGATGAGATCCCGGACATCACGAGAGGTTCCGGAATGGTCCGGAGGTGAAGAATTATATATAGGAAGTCCAGTTTCGGCCACCGGGAAAGTTTCGGGGGTTACCGGTATTGTACCGGGACCACCGGAAGGGTCCCGGGGGTCCACCGGGTGGGGCCACCTATCCCGGAGGGCCCACTGGGCTGAAAGTGGAAGGGAACCAGCCCTTAGTGGGCTGGGGCGCCCCCCTTGGGCCTCCCCCCAGGCGCCTAGGGTTGGGAACCCTAGGGGGGGAGTTCCCCCTTGCCTTGGGGGGCAAGGCACCCCTTTCCCCCCTTGTGGCCGGCGGCCCCCCTTGAGATCCCATCTCTTGGGGCCGGCACCCCCCCAGGGGGCCTATATAAAGGGGGGGAGGGAGGGCAGCAACACACAGCCTTGGGCGCCTCCCTCCTCCCCTGCAACACCTCTCTCTCTCGCAGAAGCTTGGCAAAGCCCTGCCGAGACCCGCTACATCCACCACCACGCCGTCGTGCTGCTGGATCTCCATCAACCTCTCCTTCCCCCTTGCTGGATCAAGAAGGAGGAGACGTCGCTGCACCGTACGTGTGTTGAACGCGGAGGTGCCGTCCGTTCGGCACTCGGTCATCGGTGATTTGGATCACGGCGAGTACGACTCCGTCATCCACGTTCATTGGAACGCTTCCGCTCGCGATCTACAAGGGTATGTAGATGCACTCCCTTCCCCTCGTTGCTAGTATACTCCATAGATGCATCTTGGTGTACGTAGGAAAATTTTAAAATTATGCTACGATTCCCAACATATCGCCTATTCGGGTTTCATCCGCAAGAAGATCCGGCCGGGGTGTCGCTCACGGCCCCAAACGATGTGAGCAGGGTTCCCAAGCCCACCATCCAGGTGCCACTTGGTACACCATGCCACTGTGCCTAGTCTGTCCCAAGCCCACCTGTACCGGGTGCCACTTGGTAGACTACTAACACTACCTACAAACACCAGAAACTAGTTGCAACTCCTGGACAGAGATCAGGTTGATTAATAAGTCGAGAGAGCTTGGAGCGCCCGGAGCCCAATGTGTGGTAGTAACTGTTCATGGATCACAAACACAGAACTCAGTTCCTGAGAGCGGTTTCAATGAGATAACCCACCATGTACTCGTACATGGCCTCTCACCGCTACCTTTACCAAATCGTGTTCACACACTTAGCTCTCAACAGTGGGACATGTTCACAACTTTCCAATTCACCCCCGATGAATCAGACCTGACACAACTCTAAGCAATAGCAGGCATGACAAACAAGCATGAATGAGTAGGCACATCAGGGCTCAAACAAATCCTACTCATGCTAGTGGGTTTCATCTATTTACTGTGGCAATGACAGGTCATGCAGAGGAAAGGGGTTCAACTACCGCAGCATGTAACAGTTGAATCACTGTTGTCCCAATATAGTAAAAGAGAGCAGGAGCGAGAGAGTGGGATTGTATCGGAATGAACAAGGGGGTTTTGTTTGTCTGGCACTTCTGAAGATAGTATAGCTCTTCATCGGTGTCATCGATCTCATCGTCGGAACCAAGCTATCAGGACCCCGATTCCAAGTCACGTCGATCTAGCTGGTAACACCTCATATCACTTTGCGGCCTCACGCACGGTATTCCCACGGGTGTCGCCTTACCATGGCCCGGGACCATTTGCGCCTTTTGGCTCACGTATATGATAGTGTCGCTAGCATCCATATGACAGAGAACCTGGGCCGACAAGACTAGTCGTGAACCCAAAGTGGCACTAACTTACGGGGACAGGCATACATGAATCAACATCGAGCATGTCGGTCAGCAGCGTGTGAATCCGGGCTGTAGCACTGGGCTAACAGGACTCCGGGAACCCGGGCTGTAGCAGGCTAGGCAGGACTCCGGATGTCACCGCGTGACATTTCCCCGAAGGGACAGACACCGGAACGAAGTGAATCACATGCCGGCCAGTCAAGTGTTCCGGAGCAGTAGTGCTGGGCTAGCAGGACTCCGGTGAACCGGGCTGTAGCGGACTACTATGGCTCATGGAAGCACAAGACTACATTTCCCCATAAGAGAGGCTACCAAGGATAAACAACTAGGTTGTCGGATCCCACACATACCAAGCATTTCAATCATACACACAATATGCTCGATATGTGCAAATACAACATGGCATCACAACAAGACTCTACGACTCAGAGTATTTATTCATTAGGCTCCGAAGAGCCAGATATTACAAACATGGGTCTCATGACCCAACATTCAGAGCATACAAGTCAAAGCACATGCGGAAGCTTAACATGTCTGAGTACAGACATCTACAAAAGAAAAAGGCTGCGAAGCCTGACTATCTACAAGATCCTGCCGAGGGCACAAGATCGTAGCTGAGGTATCAAGCTAAACGTCGAAGTCCACACGGAACTACTAGCGAGACTGACGTCTCTCTGCAAAACATAAAATAGGCAAACGTGAGTACAAATGTACCCAGCAAGACTTACATCAGAACTATCTACATATGCATCGGTATCAAAAAGGGGGTGGTGGAGTTTAACTGCAGCAAGCCAGCTTTGACTCGGTGGCTATCCTGAACTACGACTGCAAGTAACTCTTTTGAGGTGGCGCACACGAGTCCACATATTCACCATATCAATACACCACTATGGATCCGCTCCCGTCTCCCTACGAGAACGCCATCCATAGCACTCACGCTTATCTTGCGCATTTTAGAGTATCCACTTTCACTTGTCTATGAACTGTTATAGGCAACCCAGAAGTCCTTTACCGCGGACACGGCTATTCGAATAGATCATATTAACCCTGCAGGGGTGTACTTCTTCACACACGCTCTCGCCACTTACCACCATGTACACGTCGTGTACCTCGGCAACCTTCAAGCGGAAGCCTGGCGAGGGAGTCGGCCACGACCTGACTAACCACACAAGTCTCTCGTCCAGGTTTATCGCCTATTCGGGTTCCATCCGCAAGGAGATCCGGCCGGGGTGTCGCTCACGGCCCCAAACGATGTGTGCAGGGTTCCCAAGCCCACCTCGACGGATGGATCTACGCTTGGTACACCGTGCCACGGTGCCTAGTCTGTCCCAAGCCCACCTGTACCGGGTGCCACTTGGTAGACTACTAACACTACCTACAAACACCAGAAACTAGTTGCAACTCCTGGACAGAGATCAGGTTGATTAATAAGTCGAGAGAGCTTGGAGCGCCCGGAGCCCAATGTGTGGTAGTAACTGTTCATGGATCACAAACACAGAACTCAGTTCCTGAGGACGGTTTCAATGAGACAACCCACCATGTACTCCTACATGGCCTCTCACCGCTACCTTTACCAAATCGTGTTCACACACTTAGCTCTCACACAGTAGGACATGTTCACAACTTTCCAATTCATTCCCGATGAATCAGACCTGACACAACTCTAAGCAATAGCAGGCATGACAACAAGCATGAATGAGTAGGCACATCAGGGCTCAAACAACTCCTACTCATGCTAGTGGGTTTCATCTATTTACTGTGGCAATGACAGGTCATGCAGAGGATAAAGGGGTTCAGCTACCGCAGCAAGTAATAGATGAACCGTTGTTGTCCTAATGCAGTAAAAGAGAGCAGGAGCGAGAGAGTGGGATTGTATCGAAATGAGCAAGGGGGTTTTGCTTGCCTGACACTTCCGAAGATAGTATAGCTCTTCATCGGTGTCATCGATCGCATCATCGAAGCAACGTCTACTGGGGGGACAATTACCGGCAATAGAGAAGAAATACAATCAATGCAATGCAACAATATGATGCATGAATGTGACATGGCAATATGTTGTTGATTGGGTTAGTGCAACTAGCAGCAAGTTAGATGGAGTTGGTTTGAACACTAGGTTCAAATTCAAACTTCATATGTGGAAATTCAAATGCCATTTACATGATTTGTCCTAAACAGCAGCCATAAATTGTTCTAACATGCATGAAAATGGTACGGATGGATAGATTGGATTTTTCTGATCATTTTTCATATATAAATCTTTTCAATCTGAGTTATAGATTATTTTCTATGATTTTTAGAAGTTTATAACAATTTCTGGCATTTCCTGGATTATTTTTAATCCAGAATACGATTAACTGCGTCAGCACTGTGTAAGCATGACGTCAGCAGGTCAAAGGGCTGGTCCAAGTCAAACCTGACAGTGGGGCCCAGGTCAACGCTGAGGTGGCGGGGTCAAAGCATTAGCTTAATTTAAAGCAGGGAATAACCCTGTGGATAATTATGAGGTGGGGCCCGGCTGTCTGTGACTCTTGGGTTTGATTAAGAGGTGGTTATCGCCTAATTAACCTGGCCACGTCAGCACGGCCGGGGTTAGTCCGCCGGCGACCATCCAGCGCGGCGGAGGCACGCCGGAAACGCGCTACGGGCGTCGGCTGCACGTGCCGAGGGCACCAGGGCGTAGCCCTTGCTCGCCCGCATCCAAGGGAGCAGGTGGGAGGTCGTGGGGTGACCGGAGCTCGCCGGAAACAACCTCGCGGCGGCGGCCGGAGTTCGGTTGCGCGCGGGATCGCGTTGTGGTGCACGGGGAGGACGGCGGTGGGGTGATATGTGCTACGGGGAGCGTGATGAGCACGATGGAGTGCTCGGACATGAGCTCCAGTGACTAGCTCGACGGCGGCAACACGGCCGGCGGCGGAAAAGCTTCGGCCAAGGCGGCATGCTGGCTAGGGGACGAGCGGGAATACGGGACTAGGGGAGAACCGAAGGGGAGCTCACAGGGAGGTCGACCAGCAGATCAGTGGGCTCGGGGATGCGTCGGAGACGGCGAATCGACGCCGGCGATCTTCAGATGCCGGTGAGGAAGACGAGCTCGGGGGCGTCACTGTAGACCGTCCGGGGTGGTGTTATTCGGCTTGAAGAAGCGAGGCGTCGTGGCAGAGCGATTTGGCACTGCGGCAGGGCGTGGGGAGTGCGGTGGCCGCGGTGGTGGCGAGCGGCGGCGACGGCTGCGTTCGGGTGGACGCGCGTGAGGGAGACAGAGGAGGGGATGAGCTCGAGGGAGAGGTCGAGGCGTCGAGGGGGTGTCGTGGCGCCGTCTAGGTGCATCGGGGAGGAGCCAGGCAGGCTGGAGGTGGCATGCGGTGGCCGTGCGCGCGTCGGGCACGCGCTATGCGTCCGACTGGCGGGAGGAAGAAGACCTCCCTGCCCCTGGTGGGCTGGGCCGGCCAGATGGGCTGCCAGGTGAGCGCCAGGTAAGTGCGGGTAGGTTTTCTGTCCTTTTCTTTTGTTTCAGTTTTCTATTTTTGCTATTATGTTTTGATTCAGTTCAAAGACCAAACCATTTTCAAAATTCATGAAAATAATTGTGTAACCCAAATGGACTTATCCAAAGCTACACAACAATTTCCAGAATTATTGAACATATATTTATTATATAACAAATATAGATCCAATTCAAATATTTATTGGATTAATTCAAAGGCCCAAAATAAATATGTTAAACCTTCCAAAAATATTGGTTTGAATTTTATTCTTGCCAATATTTTTCAAGGTTTAACAGGTACATTTTCTTAGGCTACTTTGTGAAGATTTTAATGTTGATCATTTTTAAAAGGTTTCTGAGGCTTTGAAAATTCCTCAATTCAAATTTCATTTGAATTTAAACATGATGCATGGAGGCAAGAAAAATCAAGCAAGGGCTGATCTGGGGCTGTGACAGCTCACCCCCACTAAACAAGAATCTCGTCCCGAGATTCAAGTCGTGAGGTAAGAAGACAGAGGGACACAAGCTAACACAAACTTCATGATCCAGATGTCTTTCTCGAGGATGTTGATTTGATAACTAGAGTCGAACTTGACGTCTTTGCATTCCAGATCTTCATCCAACATGAGGACAAAGAGCGAGACATGTCTACATGGATGGATCATCCTAATGATCACAAGATCAACTCACGGAATGAGACGTAGAAACATCTCTCGAGCTGAGACACGAAACATACATCCAAAGGGATGGAGTGAAGCGGATGACGAAGGTTCACTAGGTAGACAACAATTTCACACTTAAGGAGGTGGTGATCGGTTGTCAACGTAGCGAGGAGTTGATTTGCCATGATACCATAACGAGACATCTTAGAGGGGGTGACTCGTGGAATTATCCCTTAAGTTGCAAAAAGAATTACTTTTGATACAGAGATCATTGGAACTCTCTATACCAGCCTAAGGAAATTCACAAACGAGCGTTTGAAGGAGTTCAAAAGAATGACATAATCGGACTAGAATGGATGATGTGGACTACCTTGTTGAAGACAACGCGATGGATGATTTTGCTTGCGCGTGCTCTCAAGAACTTGAGCATTTCCATATTCATCAAGGTTTTACCATTATCCGTGTCGAGGATCCTGGCAACACAACATACTACAATGATGAACGGTGATGGAGGATGCAGGTGCAAAGGAGGACAACACTTTCTCAGATTTCACCTTAGCGAAGCCAAGGGAGCAAAATCTGGATGATCGACCGAGAGGCATTTAGCACTCCGCTTCTAATGTTCTCCTTGATGTGCTAGAGTAACACGGTCAATGCTTAAAAAATCAACATGGCCATCAAGTAAAGGTCGAACTTCGGAAACACAAGAATCCATAAGGAATAACTACAGAAGTAAATCCTACGGAATCCTTATGGGGAGGTGGCCAACTTTATCAATCAGGATACTACAATAATAGGTCTTCCGGCTGGGTGTGTTGGCTAGGACATCCACTTACCGGGTTACAGAGAGACCAATATTATAATTCTTGGAAAATGTCCCAACCATCATATCTGCCCGAGATTCAGATCTGGTTGGTGTCAGGATGTTCCAGACTCATCAAGTCTAGAAGGAAAAATGAAAGTTTGCAACACAAATCGACGAGATGACGTTGCGAGATTCTCAGGGGATGAACTACGATAGCAAGCTCCAAAAAAAGAGCTGGTTCTGCTACATACATGTGAGCACGCTGTCCCGGACAAGCATGGCCACGTAGTAGTCTTACAACAAAACACTACCGGGTTCTGATTGGGAACCATCATCGAGGATAACGGAATCTTGTACAAATCCGTCTGGTACCTTCAGGACTAGCACTTTAGAACTTATTATCCTTGAGCAAATCGATCAGTGGCTTCGTGTGCTAGGGAATACATGTGGAGTGGAGGTAATTAATCTACCAAACCATGGTATACTTTGCACATGCATGACTGACTTGGGACGATTCCAGAGGAAGCAAAACTAACTTTCTCAAATTCACTGCGGCAACTTGCACCTAATGCACGTGAACTTGGAGGAAGTCACTTCTTACACCAAACATGTATTTCATAAACGGGACATGAAGATAATGCTTACAAAAGTTTCCAACACTAGCTTGATGTTCAACACGAATCATGGAGGAGACAAAATGCTGCTGATGGGCTCAACAGCAACTCATCAGAATTTCCATATCACTGGACTTCCACCATCATGCGAACACGGTGATAGCATTGGTCAGATCCAAAAGATATAATGGTGTATGCTCGAGGGATCAACCACGAGTAAGACAACATTACGAACACCATTGGTTCTGATTTGATTTGATGATAGCCCATACTCAATCAAAGTTTGGACAAGACAATAGATTCAACAATCGATCTCACAAGGAACAATCGATGAAGATATCATCTTTCTTCAACACACTCACAAAAAGATATCCCTTAAAAATGAACTGAGCCAGGCAAGCTTTTACCTTCCAACTCTCCAAGTTGTTGTTTGGCTTAACCAACTAGCTCAGGGGTATCCAACATAGATTCTTGGAGAAAGAGTGGTTTATAGGAAAACCATTTGATCACGAGCTCAACATAGCGGTCAGGTGACAACCTGGTAATACTTCCGAGAAGATATTCAAAAAATCACGTACCATCGATATGTTACTAAGCTCGAGAACAATCTTGCTTTTCAGGGCAAGACGATATGATCAACTGAGCAAGGGTTTGACAAAAATCCTAACTCATTGATTGAAGAGTGCACCAAAAATAAGGACTAGGTAGCACGATCAATCCTAGAATAGTGAATCGATAACCAACACGCTAAGAATGATATTAATGTCCATAAACTACCAAGCAACACGGTTGCTAGGGGTATTGATTTCACACATCACAGTTCACTTGTCAGCATTCCGGTTACAACCAACACGGAGACCGAGAGATGAATAATGATGGCGAGAAGTATCACTGCATCAAGAATTCATAAGAGGTGGTGCAATTCTCATGACACTCTTGACATAAAGATGGTAACACTCCAAGGTAGAGCAGAACAAAAACTGGATTGGCATTTTGATCTGTGGAATACAACTACTTTGACCCAATCCTAGATATGGACGAGGTACCGGAGTTTGTTTCTCCTAGTCATTCTGGAATAGAATGGCTTGACGGACTACAAGAATAATAGGCATCGATAACACAAATGCACAATTACTCCTGACTATCAATTGATAGACGAGGGCCAGAAAATAACTAAAGAGGGACAACCCAAAGGAACATATGTTTTTCTGAGTTGTGGATGCATGGATTAGTATGTCGAAAAAATTCAACATATTTCTTCCGGATAATCCATGCAGAAAGGTAGGACTGGCAGAGTCACAATATGAATGGAGTACTCCTCAAGAGCACTCTAGTTGTGATCTTTCGGTTCCGCGAGGAACTTCTTCCATAAGCAGTTCATGATATTTGGAAGAAGGATATACCATGAACCTCGAGGACTATCGCAAAGGTTACTAATATCCTAAGGGAACTAGCAAACACTACCTACACGAATTAAGTAGAGTGAATCTTGGGTTCAAGAACCCAGAAATAGAATGCCTACTAACTAAATGGCATCACGGGATGCTTTCGAGAAAGATGGCCAGAATCATCACACTGGGAACACAAAACATAGCTAGATTATTAGGTGATCCTCTAAGACACCTAGGGTCGTAATAATAACTCCAACATATATACCGAGGCAATAGAGTGCCTCAACGCACCGGTAGTGTGCTTAATCTGGCCCAAAGGGACGCAAAAACAGAGGGAAAGGATTTTGCAAATGCATCAGATTGTTTAGAAACCTGGGATGACTCGGACAACATAACGACTGTAAATGCTCAAAAATATTTGAGACATCCTGCAAAATGGTGGTACTGAGAGGGGACAATTATCGGCAAACAAGGAAGAACACAATTAATGCAATGCACAATATGATGCATGATCATGACATGGTAATATGAGTGTGTTGGCCTAATGCAACTACAACCAGATGGGTTTGGGTCATTTTGAACCAAAGGTTCAACCCCAAATTCAAATTATGAATTTAAATAGTGCCTTATCATGTTTTGAACTAAAAAGCAAGGTTAAGTTGTTTTAACATGCATGAAACCAGTACAGATGGATAGATTGGATTTTTCTGATCATTTTTCATATATAAATCTTTGTATTTGGAGTTACAGATTATTTCTATGATTTTTAGAAGTTTGCTCTATTTTCTAGAATTTCCTCAAAAGAATAAATCCAAAAAAGGGCATTAATGCGTCAGCATTGCATCATGCTGACCTCAGCAGGTCAAACGACCCGGTACAGGTCAAACCTGACTAGTGGGACCCACTGGTCAGTGTCTCTGTGCTATTTAGGGTTGCTGACGTGTGGGCCCAGTCAATGGCCACGTCAACATGGTCAATGCTGACGCGTGGGGCTACTAGGATTAGTTAATACTAAGCAGAAACTTAATCTAAGATTAATTAGGTAGCGGGGCCCTGCTGTCAGTCTCACTAGGTGGTAACTAACTGCGTCATTAACCTAAACTAATCTGCCACGTCACCATCGCCGGAGTTACGCCGGCGGCAACCAAAACGCGGGGGGGCGCACTATGTTTGCTCGGGTTTCCCTTATAGGCGATGGTTTTGAGCGCGGAGAGGCTCTACGGGGAGTTGCTGCTCGCGCGCAGCTAATGGGGCGGGCGGCGGGAGCTGAGGTGGCCGGAGCCTGGTGGAAACAAGCTCGCGGCGGCGGCCGGAGCTCGGCGAACTCGGGCTCGGCGTTGTGATGCACGGGAGCAAGAACAGCTGGGTGCTACGGGCTACTTTAGACGCTCTGGTTGCGGTGACGCGCTCGTACGCGGTGCGGGTGGGCTCTAGCCACGGCGGCATCATGGCGGGCGGCGAGGAACTCTCGGGCTCGACGGAGTCCATGGTTAGGGGAAGAAATCGGCATCGGGGAGAGAGAGATTCGGTGCGGAGGCTCACAGCGAGGCCAACGAGCACGATGGCGAGGTCGGGGACGCTGTGTAGCTCCCGAATCGATGGCGACCGACGAGGGGAATGGCAGTGCTGGCGGCGTCCAGGGGCTTCAGGCATCATGTGGCTCGGTGAGGAGGAAGAGGGGGACGAGGCGGAGCTTCTTGGCGCGTCGGCGAGGCGTGGGGTGGCCGGTGGCCGCGGTGGTGCTCGTCGGCGGCGGCGGGCGCGTTCGGTGAGGTGGGGAACGGCGAGGGAGAGAGTGAGAGAGGTCGGGCGGATCGGGTCGACACCGGGGCATTCATCCACCCGTCCAGGGGCTCGGCGGCAAGCAGGAGGTGGCGTGCTGTGGCCGCGCACGCGTCGGGCACGCGTTGTGCGTCCGACTGGCGGGAGGAAGAAGACCTCCCTGCCCCTGGTGGGCTGGGCTGGCCAGATGGGCTGCCAGGTGAGCGCCAGGTAAGTGCGGGTAGGTTTTCTGTCCCTTTTCTTTTGTTTCAGCTTTCTATTTATTTCCTCTCTGTTTTGATTTAATTTTAGAACTAAATCATTTTATTAAATTCTGAACATAAATATGAGCACTAACTGAATTAATCTAGAGGCCCTCAAGTGATTTCAGAATATTTGGAGCATTTAAAATATTTATAAAATTCAAATGCCCCAATTCGAATATAATATGGGTTAATTCAAAATCCATAAATGGCCAACAATTATGCTCATGATTTTTGGCAGAGGTTTTCACCTTTATCAAAAAGCATGAACATTTTTAAAGGGCATTTTGGGTTCTTGAAAAAGATTTTATTTCATCCTATTGAATTCTTTTTGGTTCTAGGGTTTAATCAATCCCCATTTCAAATTTCTTTCAAATTTAAACATGATGCACACATGGAGCTAGTCTTGTGCAAAACCAGAAGCTAGGGATGTGACAACTCACCCCCACTAAACAAGAATCTCGTCCCGAGATTCAAGACGCGAGGTAAGAAGTCAGAGGGGTCACAAGCTAACACGATCTTCATGATCCAATAGCCCTTCTCGAAGATGTTAATTTATTGCTCCAATTGATCCAACATGATGTCAACAGAGAGAAACTCTACAAAAATCGATCTTCTTGAGGTTCGAGCAACTCAGAATCAACTCATGGAGTGAGACGTGAGAACACCTCTTGAGTTGATACACAAAACACACACTAGGAGCAATGGAAGAAGTAGATGACAAGGTTCAATTGGGTACACAAAATTCTATGCTGAAGAAGATTGTGCATGGCTTTAAGATTGCGATGACATAATTTCCATGATTCCATAATGGGGCACCTTAGGGAAGGTGACTCATAGAATTATTCCCTTAAGTGGCAAAAGAATTACTTTTGATACAAAGATCATTGAAACTCTTCATACCAGACTAAGGAAGTTCATAAATGATCATTTGAAGGAGTTCGAAGGAATGGCATCCTCAGTTTGGAAAGGAAACTAGAGTTATAGAACAACTCAGCAAATGGGAGGCACATTCCAATTGATACCGAGGATATAACCTAGTAACTGAGCGTGCTTTCAAGAACTTGAGCATTTCCATATTCATCAAGGTTTTACCAACATCCGTGCCGAGGATCCTGGCAACACATCATAATACCATGATGAATAATGATGGAGGATGCAGATTCAAAGGAAGATAACACTTTCTCAAATTTTACCATGACTCGGCCAAGGGAACAAAATCTGGATGATCGACCGAGAGACATTTAGCACTCCGCTTCTAATGTTCTCCTTGATGTTCTACATACCACAGTCATACATAAAGCATTAACATGGCCATCAAGTATAGGTCGGACTTCGGGAAGACAAAATATCCATAAGGAACAACTTCTAGAATAAGTCGCACGAAATCCTCATGGAGAGAATGACCAAATTGCTTAATCAAGATACTACAATAATAGATCTTCCGGCTAGGTGTGTCGGCCAGAACATCAACCTTGTCGGGACCTACATCATAGATCTTGTCTCGGCCCTTCGGGAATAGCATTTGAACTTCTTATCCTTGAACAAATCAATAAGTGGCTTTGTGTACTAGGACATACATATGGAATGGAGGTAGCGAGCCTGTCAAACCATAACATACTTCGTACATGCATGACTAACTTGGGATGGTACCAGAGGAAACAAAAACAATCTTTCTCGAACTCACGGCGGCAACTTGCACCAAATTCACGTGAATCAGAGAAAGTCACTTCTTTCATCCAACAAATGCTTCTTGAGCGGGACATGAATATAATGCTTTTAGAAGTTTCCAACACTAGCTGGATGTTCAACATGAATCATGGAGATGATGAAAATGTTGTCAATGGGCTCAACAAAAATTTATCAAGACTTCCATATAGATGGAATTGCATAACTATGTGAACAAAGTAATAGCATTGGTCAGACCCAAAAGATATAACAGTGTATGCTCGACAACCGCGAGTAAAACAACATTACGAACATCGTTGGTTCTGATTTGATTTGACGATAGCCCATACACAAATCAAAGATTTGGGTAGGACAGTAGGTCCAACAATTGATCACGAGGACCAATCAATGAAGATATCATCTTTCTTCAACACACACACACACAAAGATATCCCTTTGGAATGAACTACGTAAGGCAAAGCTTTTATCTTCCAACTCTCCAAGTTCTTGTTTAGCTTAGCCAACTAGCTCAAGGTATCCAACACAGAATTCTTGGAGAAGGGGTGGTTACAAGGGAACTAACTTGATCACGAGCTCAACATAGCGGTCAGGGGACTACCTGATGATACTTCCGGGATGATATCCGGAAAATCATGAACCACCGATAAGCTACTAAGCTCGAGAACAATCTTGCTTTCGAGGCAAGATGACATGATCAATTAAGGAAGGATTGACACAATCCTAACTCTTGATCGAAGAGTGCACCAGGAAATATGGACTAGGTAGCACGATCAATCTTAGGATGATGATTCAATAACCAACACGCTAAGAATGAAATTATTTTCCATTATCTACCAAGCAGCGGAGTTGCTAGGAGTATTGATTTCACGCATCACAGTTCATTTGTCGACATTCCAGTTGCGACAACATGGGACCGAGGAATGAATGATGATGGTGTCAGGACCCCGATTCTAAGTTACACGGATCTAGCCTGTAACACCTCATATCAATTTGCGGCCTCACGCACGGTATTCCCATGGGTGTCGCCTTACCATGGTCCGGGACTGTTTGCGCCTTTTGGCTCACATATATGATAGTGTCGCTAGCATCCATATGACAGAGAACCCGGGCCGACATGGCTAGTCGTGAACCCAAAGCGGCGCTAACCTACGGGGATAGGCATACATGAATCAACATCGAGAATGTCGATCAGCAGCGTGTGAATCCGGGCTGTAGCACTGGGCTAAAAGGACTCCGGGAACCCGGGCTGTAGCAGGCTAGGCAGGACTCCAGATGTCATCGCGTGACATTTCCCCGAAGGGACGGACACAGGAACGAAGTGAAACACATGCCGGGCAGTCCAAGTGTTCCGGAGCTGTAGTGCTGGGCTATTAGGACTCCGGTAAACCGGGCTGTAGTGGACTACCAAGGCTCAGTGGAGACACTAGATTGTCGGATCCCACACATACCAAGCATTTCAATCATACACACAATATGCTCGATATGTGTAAATACAACATGGCATCACAACAAAACTCTACAACTCAAAGTACTTTATTTAAAGGCTCCGGAGAGCCATACATAACAGGTTCATACAGATAGGGGTCACACGACCCGATACTCAAGTCAAACAAACATACAAGCACATGCGGAAGCAAACTTCTCTGACTACAGACAACTGGAAAGAAAGAAGGCTTGACGAAGCCTGTCTATCTACATAGGCCCTTCACAAGCTCAGGTCACCACCTAGGTGGCAAGTCACTCTTCAACGTGGAGATCTACATAGAACCCATCGGAGGGGGCGGTGTTGTCATCTGAAAACAGTAATTAAAGCAACATGAGTACAGAGGTACTCAGCAAATCTTACAACAGATCCTACTATACATGCACATTCTCAAGAAGGTAGTGGAGTTATTGCAGCAAGCCAACTTTGACCCTTGGCTAAGCTATCCTACGAGACACCACTTGTAAAATAGTTTTCGCACACGAGTCCACTAATCACCATCACAATACTCCACCGTGGATCCTCCCTCGTCATCCTACGAGAGGGCCATCTGCGGTACTCACATTTATCTTGAGTCTTTTAGTAGTAACCATTAACTTGTCTATCAACTGCATAAGCGACCAAGTAGTCCTTTACAGCGGACGCGGCTATTCGAATAGTTTTATACCCCGCAGGGGTGTACTTCGTCACACATGTTTCCACCACTTAGCGTCTGCACACGACATGTGCTCGTCAGACGTCACGCGAAAACCGACGTGGGTGTAGACCACGACCTAACTAACCACACAAGTCTCTAGTCCAGGTTTATCGCCTATTCGGGTTCCATCCGCAAGGAAATCCGGCCGGGGTGTCCTCAACGGCCCCAAATGATATGTGCAGGGTTCCCGAGACACCAAACGGGCGACTCAGTACACCGTGCCATGAGCCTACCGCTTCACAGCCCACCCCTAAGGTTAGCGCTGCGCACGGCCTCCAACTACTACAAGCACCAGAAACTACTTGCAACTCCTGGACAGAGGGCGAGAGGGGTCAGTAAGTCGAGCGGGGTCATATTTCAGGGCCCAATGTGTGGTAGTGGCTGAATCTTAAATCACGCATACATATCTCAGTTCTTAAGGACGGTCTCAATGAAACAACCCACCATGTACTCCTACATGGCCTCTCATCGATACCTTTACCAAATCATGTTCAACACTTCACTCTCATTACCGACACAACCATTCATTCTAGTCCATCACCCTGATGAGCCAGACCTGACACGATTCTAAGCATAGCAAGCATAGCATGGTAGGAAACACAAACATGGCTCAATAAACTCCTACACATGCTAGTGGGTTTCATCTAGTTACTGTGGCAATGACAGGTCATGCAGAGGAAGTGGGTTCAACTACCGCAACACACAGCAGTTTGAAACACGTTGTCTTAATTCAGTAAACGAGAGCGGAAGCGAGAAGTTGTGTAACACCCCGGATGTGACTTTCCATATTTGTAACTCCAACTCTTGCCATTTTCGGCTATGTGTTATGATATTCCCTCTGTGGCCGGGTTTTGTCTTTCGTTTTGCATTTTGTTCATGTCATGCATTTCATATCATGTCATCATCTGCATCGCATTTGCATACGTGTTCGTCTCATGCATCCGAGCATTTCCCCGTTGTCCGTTTTGCAATCCGACACTCCCACATGCACCGGCGCACCCCTCTTGTCTCTTTTCGTGAGCGGGTGTCAAACGTTCTCGGAATGGACCGAGGTTTGCCATGTGGCCTTGGTACACCACCGGTAGACCACCTGTCAAGTTTCGTTCCATTTGGAGGCCGTTTGATGCTCCAACGGTTAACCGGGTAACCACAAAGGCCTATTGTGTGTTGCAGCCCAACACCCCTCCAAAACAGCCCAATAACCCATCTAAGCCCCCTCCATGCTCTCCGCCGTTCGATCACGATCGTGTGGGCGAAAACTAGACCCCATTTGGAGTCTCCTAGCTCCCTCTAGCTATAAATATGTGAACCCCTCCTCCAAATCCGGGTCCAAAACCCTAGCCCCGCTCCCTCGCGCCGCCGGACACTTTCCCCACCACCGACGGACGTGTCCGCGCCGTCACCCGACGAATCCAGGGGCGACACGTGGCAGTCCCGCGCCCATATCGCCGCCGGTCGCCCGGGGCCCAGATCCGGCCCGCCCCGGGTCGAACCGGGCCTCGTCGGGCCCCGCGCCGCCACGCCCGTCCTCCGCCTCCTTCCGCCGCGACGCACGCGCTCGCCGCTGTGCGACCTCGCCGCCCCTTGCCGGCATCGCAGGCCCCCACCGCCGGTCGCCGCGGGCCACCGCGTCGTTCCAGCCGGAGCCGCGCCGTCCCCGGCCTCTCCTCCGGCGAGCTCTGCCTCCCAACCCCGGATCCGGCAAGCCCATCCTCCGGCGCCCTCTCCGGCCGCCACCGCCCCGTCTCTAGCGAGTACCTCCGGCCGCCTCGGTACGCGCGCCCCGACGAACCCTAGATCGGAGGTTGATTTTCCCCCTCCTTTTTCTCCATGTCCCGAAATTCTCACATTATGTTGCCTTGTTCATCACATCATATCTCTTTGCATACTGCTCCGTTTTGCATGCATGATATATCAGAATGTTCATCACGAGATGCTCTTCATTTTATACCATTGTGCCACGCTCGTTTGAGTTCATCTGGGTGCTCAAATCTCTGATGCAAGAGTGCTATAAAATGTTTACTGCTGTTACTTGTCAGAATATGATGATTTGTCATTTTTGTTGCTTTTGATGTGTGCATCTTATGAGCATGAGCTCTACATGTGTTTTTAACTATGTCATGCCATCTGTACAGAGGTGCTTTCCATATATTTTTGTGATCTATGTGGTGACTAGCACAAGCATGCAAACTAGGCTTTGTGATGTTGCTGTTTTCAGGGACTTAGGATTTTGCTAAGTCCTTTTCCTGGTATTATTTTGATGCCATGTATGCATGTGGCTACAGTGAGATGCATGATTATTTTGAGATACTTCAGTAAGGATGTTTTGAACATATGGTTAAGCTCTATCCATCCATGCCACTGCTTGCAATTATGGAGTGCCCTAGCATGCCTCAATCTTGCTCTACTTTTGCTATAAAATGTTCCTGGCAGAATGTTAACATTCTATTCAATTTTGCCATGGATGTTGCTAGTGATCCTTGCATACTATGAACTTGCTCTCGCCATTATTAGCTTTATGAACATGTCATCTTGCTGTTGGTATGCTTGTTTTGTCACGCAATGCTTTGGGATGAGTGGTTTGTGCTCGCAAAGATGCCTTCATAATTCCGCTAATGCCATGCTCTGTTTTCTGCCAAGTCTGAATCTAGTAATAAAACTTGCTATGTTCATAGAGGTGCCATCTTATCTTCTGTGCCTTTTTGGCTCATGATCAGTAAGGGACTTTTGTTCTATGCATTTCTTAGTTTCATGCATTTCCTTGTTTTGCTATGATATGTTCCTATAGCATGCTGTTTGCTTGCTCTAAACATGGCTTCCTGATCTTATTTCTGGCATGTTAGTATTTTCACCAAGTCTGTGAAGCTGATATCTTCTGCACTTTTGCCATGCTTGTTTGAACCTTCTCTGGTGTGATCTAGCCGTAGCTCAGTGTTCATCTTTTGTCAAGCATCATTTGTAGATCACTGTCATATGCTTTGTTGTTATGTTGGTGTGAAGTAGCTTAGCTTCTTGTTGCATACTACCTGACACGTGGTTAGCCTCAAAGTCGTGCCCCGACACGTGGGAGATATAGCCGCATCGTGGGCGTTAAAAGTTGGGTTTGTATCGAAATGATCAATGGGTTTCTTGCCTGACAGAGTGGTGGTGGAATACGGCCCTTCAGTTGGATACTCGTGAATATCCTCGGAGGCAGAACCTACCACGAAGAACAAATCGAAACACAATCATCACATGGCAATATACAACAATATGATGCATGCAATGACATGGCAAAATGAGTGTGTTTTGGCTAATGCAACTTAGAACAGATTGGTTTGAGTTCATTTGAATCAAGGATTCAAGTGCTAACCCAAAATAAGAGGTGATATTAGTGCATTAACTTGTTTCATATAAACAGCAAGGTTGAAGCGTTTTGACATGCATGAAACCCGTACAGATGGAAAGATTGAATTTTTCTGATCAAATTTCATATATAAATCTTTGCATTTGGAGTTACAGATTAATTTCTATGAATTTTTGAAGTTTGTAGCATTTTCTGGAATTTTCTGTATAAGAATAAACCAGTAAATGATTTATTGCGTTAGGGTGATGTTAGCGGTCAACGGGGACGGTCCAGGTCAAACCTGGCCAGTGGGTCCAGTCTGTCAGTAGTTAGTTAAACTAAATAAATTTAGTTAGTACTAAACCTGGGTTAATTAGCAGGGTGGGCCCCACTTGTCATAGATCCAGGGGGTCAAACTGGGCCCACCCGGTCAACTCGGTCAGCGGGGTCAAACTCGCCGGCGTTTAGCCGCCGGCGAGGCCAGACGCGGCGGGGCCATGCGGGATTCGTCCTCCAACGACCAAATGGGGGCGAAGACCATCTACGGGTAGCTAGGAGTGAGCCGCGTCGAGTGGTGGTGGCGGTGGGGCTCGGGGTCGCCGGAAACGACGCCGGCGACGAGCTGTGCGGCTGCCGAATTTCGGGCGATCTCGGGCTCGTCGCTAGGGGGCACCACGAGGTGCGTGAAGTGGTGCTACGGGCTCCTGGGGATGCGGTGAGTGCGGTGGACATGGTGGTGTGGCCGTTGGGTGGCCGGAGCATCGTCGGCGGCGAGCTCGGCGGCAGCGCGTGCGGTGAAGCTTCATGCGGTTGCTACGGTGGTTGAAAGCGAGAACGGAGAGGATGGGAAGGTAGCTGAGCTCATGGCGGTCACGGTGGAGCAGACGGCGAGGTCGGGGACGGCGAAGGGGATCTCCGGCAGTGGCGGAGTCGGGCGTGGTCGTTGCGGTGGCTTCGGGGGAAGCGAGCGCTCGGGGCTCGGCCTGCTTGACGGAGAGGAGGGCGGCGGAGCTTCTGGACACGGTGGGGCGACGAGGAGGCGACGGTGGGCGTGTCTATGTTGGCGGTGCGGCTGCGGCCGCGTCGGCCATGGTGAGGAGAGGCGAGGGAGAGAGGCACGGGAGTGAGCGGGGTGTCTGCAGGGTCGGGACGGCGACATGGAGCTCGCCCAGGTGTCCAGGGGCGCGGGCGGCAAGCAGGTGGCGCCGTGGCGAGCTCGTGCACGCCGGCGTCACCTCCCTGCCTGCCTGGCAGGGAAGAAGCAGCTGGTTGGCACGGGACAGCACAGTGCTGGGCCACCAGGTGGGCTGGGTGGTGGGTTGCGGCCAGATATGTTTGTTTCCCTTTTATTTTCTGTTTTGTTTTATTTCTGCAAGTTTGTGGCATTTCTAAAAATCCTTAGGCATCTTAAAAAATCACCAAACTGCTCATGCCCACTATATAGAGTATATCCAACATGGAACATTTCAGTTTGGGATTATTTGGACATTTAAAAAAATTACAAGCATTTAAATGCCCAAATGCAAGTTACATATGATTTAATTCAATGACCTTATGATGACCTAGAAAATTGTGAACCGATTTTGTCAGAGGTTCTAACCCAAGACAAAAATGATGGACATTTTAGAAGGGCATTTCAGGTTCATTGAAAAAGATTTTAGTAAACCCTAGTTGTTTCCAGGGGTGCTGGGGGTTCTGTCATCCCCATTTCAAGTTTCTGGAAAAGTAGACATGATGCAACACTCTAATGCATGAACTGGCTAGGATGTGATAACTCACCCCCACTAAACAAGAATCTCGTCCCGAGATTCAAGTCGTGAGGTAAGAAGACAGAGGGACACAAGCTAACACAATCTTCACGATCCAACTGCCCTTATCGAAGATATTGATTCATTGCATCATCTTGAACTTGACAACCTTGCTCTCGAGATCTTCACCCAACACGAGGACAGAAGAGTGAGATAACTCTACAAGGATGGATCATCTTAATGATCACAGGATCAACTCACGGAACGAGACATAGAAACATCTCTTGAGCTGAGGGACAAAACACATATGAGGAGCGATGGAAAGACGCAGGTGACAAAGGTTCAGATTAGTAGGCATCAATTTCATGCTTAGAAGATGGTGGATGGTTTCAAAATTGTGAGGAGATAATCGCCATGATTCCATAACGGGACACCTTGGGGGTGACTCGTAGAAATATTCCCTTGAGTGGCCAAAAGAATTAATTTTGATACAGAGATCATTGAAACTCTTTATACCAGCCTAAGGCAAATCATAATCGATCGTTTGAAGGAGTTCGAAAGATTGGCATACTCAGATTAGAATGGATGATGCGGACTACCTTGTTAAAGACAACACAATGGATGATTTTGCTTATCATCAGAAATGGATGGGACCCATGGTAGGACCACTTCTGAAGATGATCCTGAACAACAATTGCTAAGAAGGGCAGTCCAAGGGAGATTGGCACAAGGCGGTGCAAGCTGGGAACAAAATGCAACTGTTGGGAATGTTCCAACCATCATATCTGCCTGAGATTCAGATCCGATTGGTGATAGGATACTTCAGACTCAGCATGTCTGAAAAGAAGGTTTGCAACACAAATCGACGAGATGACGTTGTGAGATTCTCGGGAGATGAACTACGATAGCAAGCTCCAAAACATGAGCTGGTTCTGCTACATACATGTGAGCATGTTGTCCAAGACAAGAATGGCCACATAGTAGTCTTATAATAAAACACTATCGAGTTCAGGTGGGGAACCATCATCGAGGTTATCAAAGTCCTTGCATAAGGCAAGCTTCTTAAGAAGGAACTTCTTCTCCTCGAACAAATCAATCGGTGGCTTGGTGTGCTAGGAACACATACGGAGTGGAGGCGGCCAACCTATCAAACCATAGAGTACTTCGCGCATAGGCGTGACTAACTTGGGATGATTCCAGAGGAAGCAAAAACAATCTTTCTCGGATCCACGGCGACAACTTACATCAAGTGCACGTGAATTATAGAAATTCACTTCTTTCATCCAAACATATCCTTCATGAGCTAGCACGAAGAAAATGCTAGCACAAGTTTCCAACACTAGCTTAATGCTCAACACGAGTCATGTAGAAGATAAGAATGCTGTTGATGGGCTCAACAACAATTTATCAAAATTCCAATGGAGATGGAATTCCACAACTATGTGGACAAGGTTATAGCATTGGTCAGACCCAAAGAATATAATGGTGTATGCTCGAGGAAACCACCACGAGTAAGACAACACTACGAGTATCGTTGGTTCTAATTTCATTTAAGGATAGCCCACACTCAAATCAAAGTTTGGACAAGATAATAGATCCAATAACTGATCACGAGGACCAATTGATGAAGATATCATCTTTCTTCAACACACACACACACACAAAAAGATATCCCTTAACATGAACTAAGTCAGACAAGCTTTTATCTTCCAACTCTCCAAGTTGTTGTTTAGATTAACCAACTAGCTCAGGGATATCCAACACAGATTCTTGGAGAATGGCTGGTTTAGAGGAAAACCAACTTGATCACGAGCTCAACATAACAGTCAGGGGACAACCTGGTAATACTTCCGAGAAGATATTCGGAAAATCATGAACCACCGATATGTTACTAAGCACGAGAACAACCTTGCTTTTCAGGGCAAGATGATATGATCAAAAGAGTGAGGGATTGACACAATCCTAACTCGTTGATCGAGGAGTGCACCAGAAATAAGGACTAGGTAGCACAATCAATCTTAGGATGATGATTTAATAACCAACACGCTAAGAATGAGAATATTGTCCATTAACTACCAGGCAACACGGTTGCTAGGAGTATAGATTTCACACATCATGGTTCACTTGTCGGCATTCTGGTTGCAACAACACGGGACCGAGGAATGAAAAAGGATGGCAAGAAGTATCACTGCGTCAAAATCCTTGAGAGATGGTGCAATTCTCATGACAATCCTGACATAAAGGGGGTAATACTTCGACGTAGAACAGAACAAAAGCTGGATTGGAATTTTGATCTGCGAAGTATAACTACTTTGACCCAATCCTGGATATGGATGAGGTACTGGGGTTTGTTTCTCCTAGTCATTCTGGAATAGAATGGCTTGACGGACCATAAGAATGATAAGCACCGATGAACGAATGCACGCATAATCTTGACTATCAATTGATAGACGAAGGTCAGAAGACAACTAAAGAGGGACAACTCAAAGGAACATATGTTTTTCTGAGTTGTGGATGCATGGATTAGTATGCCGAACAAATTCAACATATTTCTTCCGGATAACCCATGCAGAGAGGTAGGATTGGCAGGGTCACAATATAGAATGGGGAACTCATCGAGAGCACTCTTGTTGTGATCTTTTGGTTCAACGAGGAACTTCTGCCAAGGATGGTTCATGGTATTTGGAAGAATGATATACCACGGACCTCGAAGACTATCACAAGGTCACTAATATCCTAAAGGAACGAGCAACACTATCTACACGAATTAAGTAGGATGAATCTTGGGCTTAAGAACCCAGAAATAGAAGGCCTACTAACTAAATGGCATCACGGGATGCTTTCGAGAATAATGGCTAGAATCACCACACTGGGAATACAAAGCATTGCTAGATTACTAGGTGACCTTCTAAGACACCTAGGGTCATAATAATAACTCCAACATATATGTCGAGGCAATAGAATACCTCAACTCAGCAATTAGTGTGATTAACCTGGCCTAAAAGAATAGCAAAACCAGAGGGAAATGATTTTGCTAATGCATCAGATGGTTTAGAAACCTGGGATGACTCAGACAGCATAACGGCTGTAAATGCTCAAAGGATTTGAGACATCCTGCAAAAATGGTGTCGTAACCAATCAGAAGCACAATATCAAGGTTCCGAGATCAACTGTCAACACATGGAAGTAATAGAAACTGAACTGAGGCTTGAGACCAACAATCCTACGAGTCTACGTATTAGTAACATGTGATCCTGATGGAAAGATGAGAAGCCTAGTTCTTAATCCCCGTAGAAGAGAAGAGGGTGACTCAGATCAGAGGACATAAGGTAAAGGAGTAAAAAGAGCCTTATGTTCCATCCCACAATCAATTCCCCTACATATAACTAAAGTATTTCTAGACTCAACTTCGACCAGTTTGGCTTGGTAATCCTACAGGCAGTCAGGCTCTGATACCAACGCTGTCAGGACCCCGATTCTAAGTCACACCGATCTAGCCTGTAACACCTCATATCACTTTGCGGCCTCATGCACGGTATTCCCACGGGTGTCGCCTTACCATGGACCGGGACCGTTTGCGCCTTTTGGCTCACGTATATGATAGTGTCGCTAGCATCCATATGACAGAGAACCCGGGCCGACAAGGCTAGTCGTGAACCCAAAGCGGCGCTAACCTACGGGGACAGGCATACATGAATCAACATCGAGCATGTCGGTTAGCAGCGTGTGAATCCAAGCTGTAGCACTAGGCTAACATGACTCCTGGAACCCGGGCTGTAGCAGGCTAGGCAGGACTCCGGATGTCACCGCGTGACATTTCCCCAAAGGGACAAACACAGGAACGAAGTGAAACACATGCCGGCCAGTCCAAGTGTTCCGGAGCTGTAGTGCTGGGCTAGCAGGACTCCGGTAAACCGGGCTGTAGCGGACTACCAAGGCTCAGTGGAGACACGAGACTACATTTCCCCATAAGAAAGGCTGCCAAGGATAAACAACTAGATTGTCGGATCCCACACATACCAAGCATTTCAATCATACACACAATATGCTCGATATGTGTATATACAACATGGCATCACAACGAAACTCTACAACTCAAAGTACTTTATTTAAAGGCTCCGGAGAGCCATACATAACATGTTCATACAGATAGGGGTCACATGACCTGACACTCAAGTCATCCAAACATACAAGCACATGCGGAAGCAAACTTGTCTGAGTACAGACAACTGGAAAGAAAGAAGGCTTGACGAAGCCTGTCTATCTACATAGGCCCTTCACAAGCTCAGGTCACCACCTGGGTGGCAAGTCACTCGTCAACGTCGAGATCTACATAGAACCCATAGGAGGGGGCGGTGTTGTCGTCTGAAAACAGTAATTAAAGCAACATGAGTACAAAGGTACTCAGCAAGTCTTACAACAGATCCTACTATACATGCACATTCTCAAGAAGGTAGTGGAGTTATTGCAGCAAGCCAGCTTTGACCCTTGGCTAAGCTATCCTACGAGACACCACTTGTAAAATAGTTTTCGCACACGAGTGCACTAATCACCATCACAATACTCCACCGTGGATCCTCCCTCGTCATTGTAACACCCACGATGCGGCTATATCTCCCATGTGTCGAGGCACGACTTAGAGGCATAACCGCATTGTGGTTTTGACGCAAGAAGGGTCATCTTCACACAATCCCATGTAATGAACAAGAATGGGATAAAGAGTTGGCTTACAATTGCCACTTCACACCATTCATAAATAAATTCATACATCATTCAAGATACACATATAGACCGACTACGGTCAAAACCAAATGAAAAGAAGATAACCCCAAATGCTAGATCCCCGATCGTCCCAACTGGGCTCCACTACTGATCAACAGGAAACGAAACATAGTACCGATCAAGTCCTCGTCGAACTCCTACTTGAGTTCGATAGCAGCACCTGCACTGGTATCATCGGCACCTGCAACTGTTGTTGTAGTAATCTGTGAGCCACGAGGACTCAGCAATCCCATTACCATGGGTATCAAGACTAGCAAAGCTTAGTGGGTAAGGAAAGGGATAAGTGGTGAGGTTGCAGCAGCGTCTAAGCATATATGGTGGCTAATATACGCAAATAAGAGCGAGAAGAGAAGCAACGGAACGGTCGTCAACTAGTAATGATCAAGAAGTGATCCTGAACTCCTACTTACGTCAAACATAACCCAAAAAACCGTGTTCACTTCCCGGACTCCGCCGAAAAGAGACCATCACGGTTACACACGCGGTTAATGCGTTTTAATTAAGTCAAGTGTCAAGTTCTCTACAACCGGACATTAACAAATTCCCATCTGCCACATAACCGCGGGCACGGCTTTCGAAAGATAATAGCCAGCATGGGTGTCCCAACTTAGCCCATTATAAGCTCTCACGGTCAATGAAGGATATTCCTTCTCCCGGGAAGACCCGATCAGTCTCGGAATCCCGGTTTACAAGACATTTCGACAATGGTAAAACAAGACCAGCAAGACCACCCGAATGTGCCGACAAATCCCGATAGGAGCTGCACATATCTCGTTCTCAGGGCACATCCGGATAAGACATCCTACGAGTAAAACCAATCCTCAAGTTTCCCCAAGGTGGCCCTGCAGTCTAGTCGGTTCGGACCAACACTCGAAGGAGCACTGGCCCGGGGGGGTTAAATAAAGATGACCCTCGGGCTCTGGAAACCCAAGGGAAAAAGGCTTAGGTAGGCAAATGGTAAAACCAAGGTTGGGCCTTGCTGGAGGAGTTTTATTCAAAGTGAACTGTCAAGGGGGTCCCATAAATCACCCTTTCGCGTAAGGAACGCAAAATCAAGGAGCATAACACCAGTATGATGGAAACTAGGGCGGCAAGAGTGGAACAAAACACCAGGCATAAGGCCGAGCCTTCCACCCTTTACCAAGTATATAGATGCATTAATTAAATAAGAGATATTGTGATATCCCAACATAAACATGATCCAGCATGAAGCAAACTTCATCTTCACCTGCAACTAGCAATGCTATAAGAGGGGCTGAGCAAAAGCGGTAACATAGCCAAACAACGGTTTGCTAGGAAGCGTGAAAAGGTTAGAGGCTGACATGGAAATTTGGGAGGTATGGTAAACAAGTGATAGGTAGCGCAGCGTAGCGATAGAACAAAGCAACTAGCAAGCAAAGATAGAAGTGATATCGAGGGTAATGGTCATCTTGCCTGAGATCCCGGAAGGAAGAAGAACGAGTCCATGAAGAAGACAAATGGACGTAGTCGAACGAATCCTCACAATCGCAACGTAACTGGAACTATCAAGGAGAAGCGCAACCAGAAAGAAGGAAACATCATGGTATACAACCATCACATAAACATGGCATAATGCACAACCAAGTATGATGCATGTCCGGTTTAAATATGCATAGCATGGCAAAGTGCAACAAACAATACTACAAGTTAAGTGGAGCTCAATATGCAACGAGTTGCATATTGAAGAAACACCACATTTAATTATTCAGTTAATTCTCGGTTATGTACCCAACGATATTAAATTTTATTCAACATGGCAAGGGGTGAAGCATAAGAAAACTACCTATCTAGGCAAGTTTAAATGAGGCCGGAAATAACAAACAACAAGTCCGGAAAATCCCCATGTGCATATAGCAATTTAAATGCAAAAACAATTTTAAACATTTAAATGTTGTTATCATGATGCGAATGACATATGCAAGTTTTAAGCAATTTTATGAAAATGTTGACATGAGCATGATATGAGACATTTGTCGCCATGGCAGAAGGGAAAGGGTGCCATGGCAGCGAAACGGAAATGGATCCACGGCAACATCCCGATGATCCGACAACTCATCGAAATGTCGGTGCGAACAAAAGTGTGGATGTGCAGAACATGCAAAAGATGGTGGGGTGATCCCGATTACCGGGTTCCCACGGGTCGACGCATGGCAACCGAGGAGGACCGTGCAAGAGACAAATTCAAACACGGTGCAAACGCGAGCATCTCATACAACATGCATGCATTCATTCACGGGCGTCGTCTTGGGGTTATACCTTCGAAGCGTGCATTTCGGAACGGATCAAGTTCGGTACGATGTAGAGGAAGTAGTCGTTAACGGGTCGTCGTGGGAAGTAGTTGTTCACGTCGCGACGGTATTGGAAGTAGTCGTTCTCGTGATGATAGTGGAAGTAGTGGTACACGGCCGTGGTGGAAGTAGTCGGGTTCCTTGTTGTACTTGCATTTCGGTGCGGTACTTAACGATTCCAGGAAGTAGAGGTACACTTGTCGTAGCCGTGTAGTCGTTCACGTATCACCGTGGTGTAGTCGTACTTGGCGTCCGCATCAACATGTCCATGATGGCCAAACAAACCAATAGCGACCGAAGGCAGCAGGGTGCAAGGCAAAGCTTGAGCGGTGGGAATGGCATGGGCATGCAACAGAGCAAAGGGGGCGCCGGGGCTCATGGGCGGCATGGACGGGCAGAAGGCGCTCGGGATCGAGCTCCTCTCGATACAGAGCATGGATGCGGGCGCGGGACGAAGGTGGAGGCCCGACGAGGTCGGTGGCTTAGGCCTCCATGGGGCGGCGAAGGACGAAGTGGCCGGCGTCGGCCTTGGCATGAAGCAGGGGAGGCGGAGCTCCTGCTCGGGGAGGTGCAGCGAGGGGAACCGCGTGGACGAGGACAAGACGCAGATCTGGGCGGTGGGAGCCCATCCCCGACGATGGTGGCGGCCTGGAGCGGCTTGCGCGAGGGCGCAGATCAACCGAGGCGCTGCAGAAGCGGCGCCAGGGGACGAGCATGGCGGCAATCGGGCGCGAGCGCTCCTTCTCTCTTCTTGGCGGCACGGGAGGGCACGAGAGGGTGAGAGCGAGGGGTCAGAGAGAGATGGCGGTGCTGCGGGGAAGCGAGAGGGAGAGATCGAGAGGAGGGAGAGTGACTAGCGAGCGACAGTTTCGGGCGCTGCGTGTGTGAGTGGCGGCGGTTTGGGAGGACGAGAGGGAGAGGAGGAGATCGGGTGAGGGCATCGGGCTAGGGTTAGCAGCGGGGGCTTGGCCTCTAGGAGCAAATGGGTCGGCCTGCTGGGAGGACCAAGTGGCCACCTGGGCTTCTCTTCTCTCTCTCTTATTTCCTTTTAGCAGAAAAGTATTAGAGAGAAGAAAAAGAAAGATAGGGTTAGGGAAAGAATTTGCGCATGCGGGTAATTTCCCCAAACTCACAAAAATGTGCTTGTTCTGAGAAAATAGAAAACGCCATGGTTGAAAGATTTAAATTCAAACTCATTTGATTTAAATACAAATGATTTGAACTAGGACAAGGTTTAGGAGTGGCCAAAATGTTGAGATTTTTGGTGGAGCTCCGGAAAGTGAAGAAAGAATTTAGGGCAAAGTTTGGAGACCAAACTTGAAGCAGAAAAGGCACGGAATTATTTTGCAAGTGTGTTATGGTTAATTCCAAAGTTAATGGAATATTTTAATATAGCTCCCTAATAATATTTGGAGATTTTTATATATTGTAAAGACAAATCACCATGTGCATTTCCCTCGATTTAAATGGATCGAAGATCCATGCAATTTATTTAGTTGAGTTTCAAAAAAAAGGGTTGCATGATGACATGATGCAATGCAAGAGATGCAACAAACAAAACAAATCACACGACAAAACTCAGAGCATCTGGAAGTCTTCTGGAGTGTCGGTCTCAGGGTGTTACAACACTCCACCACTACAAGAGGATCTCGTCCCGAGATCTAGGATGGCTCCGGAGAGAAACGGGAGAGGACGAGAAGAGGTAAAACTAAGTTGCTTCTTTGACAAATGAGTGAAACCAAAGATCCTTGAGAGGTTGAAAAGTTGAAGGAAAGAACGCAACGGAGTTGAACACAATTGAGAGCACTGCGGTAGAAAACAGAAACAAGGAACACCATGTGAACCTTGGAGGTTGCAAAGCTATGAATGACGAGTACAATGGACAAGAAGGAATTAGAACCACTCTGGTTAAAATGAGATAAACAAGGAATGAGAACGAAAGAATGCAGGCAGCACTCCTGTAGAAAAGAGAAGCAAAACTTGGCAAAACGGGAAGAACTTGAAAAGAGGCCACGACACTCCGGTTAAATGGATAAGCATGAAAAGAACATGATCCACAATTCGAGAAGATGAGTGAAGAGAGCAACATCACAATGCCTCCAAAAAAAGAATAGAAGATAGATCATTGGAATAATAGAATGGAGAAGAAAATGCCAACTTCCGCCACAACTAAGCTTGGAAAGCACCCTTCCAAGAAGGTTATAACGGAGTTAATGGAAAACCAACAACGAAACGAGTAAGCTTGTAGTGGACTTATGGAAAACATCTCAAGACTATGAGGTGACAACCGGCCACTAATGGAAACCATTGATTTGATTGAGAGCACCAAAGAGATGAAAAACTTCTTCACCGAGATAAGAAGGAGAAAATTGGATCATTGATAAGCACCACAAATAGCTACATTCCTTAGGGAAGGCTGTAGGTTAAATATAACCCAATATAACTCCAACAAAAAGATTGATTGGTTGAAAAGATCTCTTGAACGAACAGAAAATGATGGATTTAAATATGTCACTCTTGAAAACTTGTGAATAGTGAAACGCGAAGGGAAATTATCAAGAATGACATAACACCATCTCAAAAGATAATATAGAGAGTATTGCACTTCGGAATGCAAGATGAAGAATGCTTGAACTCCTCCAACAAGAATCTTGAAGAACACTTCGAGAATGAATTAAATCCTTGATGAACCACCATGTAGAGCCTCCATGAAGAACTCCGGTAATAAAAGGATGATAAAAAAAGAGAAGTTGAAAACACAAGGTGAAACCTTGCAATGATTTAGATGGAGCTTCGCGACGAGATAATGCGGAAAACTTGGAACTCCGGAAAAGAAAAGATGAAGCATCTCTAACCAAGAAAATGACATGATGAACAACTCTGGAAAGAAGAAACTAGACCACTTGGATGAAACAATAATAAGAATTACGTTATGCGTATCCTTCACCAATTTAGATTGATGACAAGCAATGGATTTGGCATACTACTTATTCTCATATAAAGGATTAAGAGAGATATAGAGTAAACTTGAGAAAAGTCTTCAACGATCCGCCGGTAGGATTTGGAAAGAACGAATGAATCTATATGATAACGAAGGAAGAGAACTCTTGAACGAACCACCATAAGAATTGAAAACGAACGAAGTAACGGGATGAATCACCGGTAAGAATTTCAAAATGAACGAAGATACTTGGGGAACTTTAGATACAAGAGAATGAAGAGATCACGAGTTGACTAGGGAATACTTGAGCGATGCACCGGTAAGATTTGGACAACGAGAGCTGAAAGCTGGAATGAGTAATTCTGAGATGATGAGTTCCGGGGAATCAAACTGAAAAGACTCCTGAATTGCTCCGGATGGGTGAAAAGAATTCTCACAATCGAAAACAATTATGAGAGGATGGAATCAAGCTAGAACCATGAATCTTGAAGAGAATGGAGCAAGATTTAAGAGAAACTCTTCTTCGGTCTTCAAATGTTGAGAATGACGATGAGAAACACCACTATGAATTGTTGAGATACTCCGGGATGAAAATTAGAAAGGTTGAACCAATGATGAAAAGAATTTGAAAGATCTTGGAGAAAGACATTTGACTGATGATAATTCATTCTTACGTCAAACTTTGCAATGAATTTGAGAATAACTCCGGAAAGAATTAGAAGAGTCAGGTAAGATCCTGGAAAAAGACCTGTGGGTTAGGGCCCACTCAAAAGAAACACCGTTGAAATGATTACTTGAAAAGGAGATTGCACCGGTTGAATTAAATGGCTTGAATGAGGTAACAACCTCGAAATAGTTAGAATTGATGCGGAGTGGAAACACGAATCTTCAGAGATATCTTCAGCACTCCGGAACAATTGAATAGCAAGCGGGGAATGATTAAGAGATATACCGGCATGAGAAAGCATTTGAAAGGATGAAAGGGCTATAATCAACACTGAAAGCTTCAATTGAATCCACCGGAAAAGAATACGAGAATGAAGAATGATAAACTTGAAGCTTCCTGAGCATCTTCCTGAGAATCACTAGATAAGAACATTGATGGAAAAGAATGGAGAAACTTCACATCCATAAGATGGATACATGATTAAGAAATCTGAGTCCTTGAAGAAAGAGGGTGGGAGGGCGGGAAAAACAAAGGCAACTTGGGGCATATGGAATAAACACCGTTGAGAAAACTTATAATTGATCTTGCGGATGGGGAGAATGATGGTATCATCTCGAAGAGAAACGCACCGGTTGGAAATAGAATTAAGATGGCAATCTCGATGATCAAGAAGGATTAGTATCCCCATAGAAATATGAGAACACCGCCTAGAATAAGGTATGGAATCAACACTTGACATTGAAGCAACTCGAATACCACAACTTAAAACAAAACAAAGGATTGGCTCGCAAAATAAGCCGGAAACAAACATATGATAGAGATTTCGCCCAAAGTGTTCGTGATGAGGCCCCACGGGCACGACGTACAGCGGACGTCACGAATGACAAACAAGACGTCCCCGAATCGGCATAGCCAAGGATTCTTTAAGACGCCTCGCGACCACTGTAAATCGACCGTGAAAAGCGAACCACTAGACGTTGGACCCCAATCTCAAATCATACATCCGTTGAAAAGATATTCTAGGAGCTACTTGAATTCCCACCTATAAACTCCTGAAACTTTCTGGTTATGCAATCTGGTGTTGGGGATACAGGGGACACAATATATCTCACCCAAACTAACAATCCCTAGATCCAGCTGTATCCATCCGTCAACACATAACCAAGAAAACTCCGGAAATCGTGTACCTCAACATTCGAAAAACATCCGTTATACGAGTTATGGCAATACTCCCGAACTCCCGCCCCAGTACTGGGTAGCGTTGAGGTAATCTCACCAACAACTGCATAAAAGAGATTTTCGATGTCGGCGAAAAAAACTCAGGTATTCCAGAACTGCAACGATAAAATTGTGACGACAACACCTCGGAGCTCAACTCCCCGGGACACTGCCACAACCCCTAAATGTCAGGAGGCACCAAGAACAATGTTCTCGTCACAAAACCATCGGAACGATTCCAAGATACCCGCGTGATCCTAAAAAAATTTAGTGAAATTTGAGGAGAGAAGAGTCAAAACTTCTACGTCAGGAGACCTCACCAGAGCGACGAAGGGACTGAGGAGTAAAAAGAATCCTACACTCCGATATATATAATCCTAAGACTCAAAACATTTTTTTGTTCTAGACTCAACAACGTCAGCGATTCGATCAAGCAGGGGGCTCCTAAGTCGGGGATGGCTCTGATTACCAACTTGTAACACCCACGATGCGGCTATATCTCCCACGTGTCGAGGCACGACTTAGAGGCATAACCGCATTGTGGTTTTGTCGCAAGAAGGGTCATCTTCACACAATCCCATGTAATGAACAAGAATGGGATAAAGAGATGGCTTACAATCGCCACTTCACACAATACATTAATTAAACATACATCAACCAGAGTACACATAGGTCCGACTACGGAACCAAAAGAAAAGAAGACAACCCCAAATGCTAGATCCCCGATCGTCCCAACTGGGCTCCACTACTGATCAACAGGAAACGAAACATAGTAACGATCAAGTCCTCGTCGAACTCCCACTTGAGTTCGATAGCAGCACCTGCACTGGTATCATCGGCACCAGCAACTGTTGTTGTAGTAATCTGTGAGCCACGAGGACTCAGCAATCCCATTACCATGGGTATCAAGACTAGCAAAGCTTAGTGGGTAAGGAAAGGGATAAGTGGTGAGGTTGCAGCAGCGTCTAAGCATATATGGTGGCTAACATACGCAAATAAGAGCGAGAAGAGAAGCAACGGAACGGTCGTCAACTAGTAATGATCAAGAAGTGATCCTGAACTCCTACTTACGTCAAACATAACCCAAAAACCGTGTTCACTTCCCGGACTCCGCCGAAAAGAGACCATCACGGTTACACACGCGGTTGATGCGTTTTAATTAATTCAAGTGTCAAGTTCTCTACAACCGGACATTAACAAATTCCCATCTGCCACATAACCGCGGGCACGGCTTTCGAAAGATAATACCCTGCAGGGGTGTCCCAACTTAGCCCATTATAAGCTCTCACGGTCAACGAAGGATATTCCTTCTCCCGGGAAGACCCGATCAGTCTCGGAATCCCGGTTTACAAGACATTTCGACAATGGTAAAACAAGACCAGCAAGACCTCCCGAATGTGCCGACAAATCCCGATAGGAGCTGCACATATCTCGTTCTCAGGGCACATCCGGATGAGACATCCTACGAGTAAAACCAATCCTCAAGTTTCCCCAAGGTGGCCCCGCAGTCTACTCTGTTTGGACCAACACTGGAAGGAGCACTGGCCCGGGGGGGGGGGGTTAAATAAAGATGACCCTCGGGCTCCGGAAACCCAAGGGAAAATGGCTTAGGTAGGCAAATGGTAAAACCAAGGTTGGGCCTTGCTGGAGGTGTTTTATTCAAAGTGAACTGTCAAGGGGGTCCCATAAATCACCCTTTCGCGTAAGGAACGCAAAATCAAGGAGCATAACACCGGTATGATGGAAACTAGGGCGGCAAGAGTGGAACAAAACACCAGGCATAAGGCCGAGCCTTCCACCCTTTACCAAGTATATAGATGCATTAATTAAATAATAGATATTGTGGTATCCCAACATAAACATGATCCAGCATGAGGCAAACTTCATCTTCACCTGCAACTAGCAATGCTATAAGAGGGGCTGAGCAAAAGCGATAACATAGCCAAACAACGGTTTGCTAGGAAGCGTGAAAAGGTTAGAGGCTGACATGGAAATTTGGGAGGTATGGTAAACAAGTGATAGGTAGCGCAACGTAGCGATAGAACGAAGCAACTAGCAAGCAAAGATAGAAGTGATATCGAGGGTAATGGTCATCTTGCCTGAGATCCCACTAGGAAGAAGAACGATTCCATGAAGAAGACACAGGGACGTAGTCGAACGACTCCTCACAATCGCAACGTAACCCGAACTATCAAGGAGAAGCGCAACCGGAAAGAAGGAAACATCATGGTAAACAACCATCACATAAACCTGGCATAATGCACAACCAAGTATGATGCATGTCCGGTTTAAATATGCATAGGATGGCAAAGTGAAACAAACAATACTACAAGTTAAGTGGAGCTCAATATGCAACGAGTTGCATATTGAAGAAACACCACATTTAATTATTTAGTTAACTCTCGGTTATGTAGCCAACGATATTAAATGTTATTCAACATGGCAAGGGGTGAAGCATAAGAAAACTACATATCTAGGCAAGTTTAAATGAGGCCCGAAATAACAAACAACAAGTCCGGAGAATCCCCATGTGCATATAGCAATTTAAATGCAAACACAATTTTAAACATTTAAATGTTGCTATCATGATGCGAATGACATATGCAAGTTTGAAGCAATTTTATGAAAATGTTGACATGAGCATGATATGAGACATTTGTCGCCATGGCGGAAGGGAAAGGGTGCCATGGCGGTGAAACGGAAATGGATCCACGGCAACATCCCGATGAGCCGACAACTCATCGAGATGTCGGTGCGAACGAAAGTGTGGATGTGCAGAACATGCAAAAGATGGTGGGGTTATCCCGATTACCGGGTTCCCATGGGTCGACGCATGGCAACCGAGGAGGACCGTGCAAGCGACAAATTCAAACACGGTGCAAAAGCGAGCATCTCATTCAACATGCATGCATTCATTCACGGGCGTCGTCTCGGGGTTATACCTTCGAAGCGTGCATTTCGGAACGGATCATGTTCGGTACGATGTAGAGGAAGTAGTCGTTCACGGGTCGTCGTGGGAAGTAGTTGTTCACGTCGCGACGGTATTGGAATTAGTCGTTCTCGCGATGGTAGTGGAAGTAGTGGTACACGGCCGTGGTGGAAGTAGTCGGGTTCCTTGTTGTACTTGCGTTTCGGTGCGGTACTTAGCGATTCTAGGAAGTAGAGGTACACTTGTCATAGCCGTGTAGTCGTTCACGTATCACCGTGGTGTAGTCGTACTTGGCATCCGCATCAACATGTCCATGATGGCCAAACAAACCAATAGCGACCAAAGGCAGCAGGGTGCGAGGCAAAGCTTGAGCGGTGGGAATGGCATGGGTGTACAACAGAGCAAAGGGGGCGCCGGGGCTCATGGGCGGCATGGACGGGCAGAAGGCACTCGAGATCGAGCTCCTCTCGATACAGAGCATGGATGCGGGCACGGGACGGAGGTGGAGGCCCGACGAGGTCGGCGGCTTAGGCCTCCATGGGGCGGCGAAGGACGAAGTGGCCGGCGTCGGCCTTGGCACGAAGCAGGGGAGACGGAGCTCCTGCTCGGGGAGGTGCGGCGAGGGGAACCGCGTGGACGAGGACGAGACGCAGATCTGGGCGGTGGGAGCCCATCTCCGACGATGGTGGCGGCCTGGAGCGGCTTGCGCGAGGGCGGAGATCAACCGAGGCGCTGCAGAAGCGGCGCCAGGGGACGAGCACGGCGGCGATCGGGCGCGAGAGCTCCTTATCTCTTCTTGGCGGCACGGGAGGGCACGAGAGGGTGAGAGCGAGGGGTCAGAGAGAGATGGTGGCGCTGCGGGGAAGCGAGAGGGAGAGATCGAGAGGAGGGAGAGTGGCTAGCGAGCGACGGGTTTGGGCGCTGTGTGTGTGAGTGGCGGCGGTGTGGGAGGATGAGAGGGATAGGAGGAGATCGGGTGAGGGCATCGGGCTAGGGTTGGCAGCGGGGGCTTGGCCTTTGGAGCAAATGGGTCGGCCTGCTGGTAGGACCAAGTGGCCACCTGGGCTTCTCTTCTCTCTCTCTTATTTCCTTTTAGCAGAAAAGTATTAGAGAGAAGAAAAAGAAAGATAGGGTTAGGGAAAGAATTTGCGCATGCGGGTAATTTTCCCGGACTCACAAAAATGTGCTTGTTCCGAGAAAATAGAAAAGGCCATGGTTGAAAGATTTAAATTCAAACTCATTTGATTTAAATACAAATGATTTGAACTAAGACAAGGTTTAGGAGTGGCCAAAATGTTGAGATTTTTGGTGGAGCTCCGGAAAGTGAAGAAAGAATTTAGGACAAAGTTTGGAGACCAAACTTGAAGCAGAAAAGGCACGGAATTATTTTGCAAGTGTGTTATGGTTAATTCCAAAGTTAATGGAATATTTTAATATAGCTCCCTAATAATATTGGGAGATTTCTATATGTTGTAAAGAGAAATCACCATGTGCATTTCCCTCGATTTAAATGGATCGAAGATCCATGCAATTTATTTAGTTGAGCTTAAAAAAAAGGGTTGCATGATGACATGATGCAATGCAAGAGATGCAACAAACAAAACAAATCACACGACGAAACTCAGAGCATCTGGAAGTCTTCTGGAGCGTCGGTCTCGGGGCGTTACAGTCATCCTACGTGAGGGCCATCCGCGGTACTCACACTTATCTTGAGTCTTTTAGTAGTAACCATTAACTTGTCTATGAACTGCATAAGCGACCAAGTAGTCCTTTACCACGGACGCGGCTATTCGAATAGTTTTATACCCTGCAGGGGTGTAGTTCGTCACACATGTTTCCACCACTTAGCGTCTGCACACGACATGTGCTCGGCAGACTTCAATCGAAAACCGACGTGGGTGTAGACCACGACCTGACTAACAACACAAGTCTCTAGTCAAGGTTTATCACCTATTCGGGTTCCATCCGCAAGGAAATCTGGCGGGGTGTCCTCAACGGCCCCAAACGATGTGTGCAGGGTTCCCGAGACACCAAACGGGGATTCAAGTGCTAATCCAAAATAAGAGGTGATATTAGTGCATTAACTTGTTTCATCTAAACAGCAAGGTTAAAGTGTCCTGACATGCATGAAACTAGTACAGATGGAAAGATTGAATTTTTCTGGCCAAATTTCATATATAAATCTTTGCATTTGGAGTTACAGATTAATTTCTATGAATTTTTTAAGTTTGTAGCATTTTCTGGAATTTCCTGTATAAGAATAAACCACTAAATGATTTATTGCGTCAGGGTGACGTCAGCGGTCAACGGGGACGGTCCAGGTCAAACCTGGCCAGTGGGTCCCGTCTATCAGTAGTTAGTTAAACTAACTAAATTTAGTTAGTCCCAAACCTGGGTTAATTAGCAGGGCGTGCCCCACTTGTCATAGACCCAGGGTGGTCAAACTGGCCCCACCCGGTCAACTCAGTCAGCGGGGTCAAACTCGCCGGCGTTTAGCCGGCGGCGAGGCCAGATGCAGCGAGGCCATGCTGGATTCGTCCTCCGACGACCAAATGGGCGGCGGAGACATCTGCGGGTAGCTAGGAGTGAGCCGCGTCGAGTGGTGGTGGCGGTGGGGCTCAGGGTCGCCGGAAACGACGCCGGCGACGAGCTGTGCGGTTGCCGGATTTCGGGCGAGCTCGGGCTCGTCGCTAGGGGGCACGGCAAGGTGCGTGAAGTAGTGCTGCGGGCTCCTGGGGATGCGGTGAGTGCGGTGACATGGTTGTGTGGCCGTTGGGTGGCCGGAGCATCGTCGGCGACAAGCTCGGTGGCGAATCGTGCGGTGAAGCTTCATGCGGTCGCTACGGTGGTTGAAAGCGAGAACGGAGAGGATGGGAAGGTAGCTAAGCTCACGGCAGTCACAGCGGAGCGGACGACGAGGTCGGGGACGAGCTAGTGAGGCGGTGACGGCGAAGGGGATCTCTGGCGGTGGCGGAGTCAGGCGTGGTCGTTGTGGTGGTTTCGGAGCAAACGAGCGCTCGGGGCTCGTCCTGCTCAACGGAGAGGAGGGCGGCGGAGCTTCTGGACACAGTGGGGCGACGAGGAGGCGACGGTGGGCGCGTCTACGTCGGCGGTGCAGCTGCGGCGGCATCGGCCATGGTGAGGAGAGGCGAGGGAGAGAGGCAGGGGAGTGAGCAGGGTGTCTGCGGGGTCGGGGCGGAGACGGGGAGCTCGCCCAGGTGTCCAGGGGCGCGGCCAGCAAGCAGGTGGCGCCGTGGCGAGCTCGTGCACGCCGGCGTCACCTCCCTGCCTGCCTGGCGGGGAAGAAGCAGCTGGGTGGCACGGGCCAGCACAGTGCTGGGCCGCCAGGTGGGCTGGGTGGTGGGTTGCGGCCAGGTAAGTTTGTTTCCATTTTATTTTCTGTTTTGTTTTATTTCTGCAAGTTTGTGGCATTTCTAAAAATGCTTAGGCATCTTCAAAAATCACCAAACTGCTCATGCCCACTGTATAGAGTATATCCAACATGGAACATTTCAGTTTGGGATTATTTGGACATTTAAAAAATTTACAAGCATTTAAATGCCCAAATGCAAATTACATATGATTTAATTCAATTACCTTATGATGACCTAGAAAATTGTGAACCAATTTTGTCAGAGGTTCTAACCCAAGACAAAAATGATGGACATTTTAGAAGGGCATTTCAGGTTCATTGAAAAAAATTAATAAACCCTAGTCGTTTCTAGGGGGGTGCTGGGGGTTCTGTCATCCCCATTTCAAGTTTCTGGAAAAGTAGACATGATGCAACACTCTAGTGCGTGAACTAGCTAGGATGTGACAGATGGCGAGGAGTATCACTACGACAAGAATCCATAAGAGGTTGTGCAATTCCTATAATATTCTTGTTATAAAGATAGTAATACTCAAAGGTTGAATCAGAACAAAATATGGAGTGACATTTGATCTGCGGAATACAACTGCTTTGACCCAATCCCAGAAATGGATAAGGTACTGGAGTTTTGTTTCTCCTAGTCATTCCGGAATAGAATGGCTTGACGTACCACAAGAATAATAGGCATCGATAACATGAATGCACAACTACTCTTGACCAACAAGTGATAGACTAAGATCGGAATACAATTAGGGATGAACAACTCGAAGGAACATATAACTTTCTGAGTTGGGAATGCATGGATTAGCATGTCAAACAAGTTCAACATATTTCTTCTGGATAACCCATGCAGAAAGGTAGAACTAGCAGAGTCACAATATAGAATCGAGAACTCAATAAGAGCACTCTGGTTGTGATCGTTCAGTTCAACGAGGAACTTCTGCCATAAGTAGTTCGTGGTATTTGGAAGAAGGAAATACCACGAACCTCAAGGACTATCGCATTGGTTACTAATAACCTGAAGGAACGAGCAAACACTATCAACAGTAACTAAGTGGAGGGAATCTTGGGTTCAAAACCCAGAAATAGAATGCCTACTAACTAAATGGCATCACAGGATGCTTTCGAGAATAATGGCCAGAATCATCACACTGGGGATACAAAGCATTGCTAGATTACTGGGTGATTCTCTTAGACACCTAGGGTCATAGTAATAGCTTCAAAATATATGTCAAGGCAATGGAGTACCTCAACACACCGATTAGTGTGCTTAATCTGGCCCAAAAGGACATCGGGAACACAGAGGTAAGATTTGCAAGTGCATCAGATTATTTAGAAACCTGGGATGACTCAGACAACATAACGGCTGTAAATGCTCAAAAAGATTTGCGACATCCTGCAAAATAGTGGCATGACCACTCAACATCACAATATCAAGGTTCTGAGGCCAGCTGTGAACATACGGAAGTAGTAGAAACTGAACTGAGACATGAATCCATCAATCCTATAAGTCTATGGATTAGTAACACGTGATCCTGATAGAAAGAAGAGAAGCCTAGTTATTAATCCTCGTAGAAAAGAAGAGGCGGACTCAGATCAGAAGGGCATAAGGTATAAGGAGTAAAAATAGCCTTGTGTTCCCTTCCACAATCAATTCCCTTATATAACTAAAGCATTTCTAGACTCAACTTAGACCAGTTTGCCTTGGTAATCCTACAGCCAGTCAGGCTCTGATACTAAAGTTGTCAGGACCCCGATTCTAAGTCACACCGATCTAGCATGTAACACCTCATAACACTTTGCGGCCTCACACACGGTATTCCAACGGGTGTCGCCTTACCTGGCACGGGACCGTTTGCGCCTTTTGGCTCACGTATATGATAGTGTCGCTAGCATCCATATGACAGAGAACCCGGGCCGACATGACTAGTCGTGAACCCAAAGTGGCACTAACATACGGGGACAGGCATACATGAAACAACATCGAGCATGTCGGTCAGCAGCGTGTGAATCCGGGTTGTAGCAACTGGGCTAACAGGACTCAGGGAACCCGGGCTGTAGCAGGCTAGCAGGACTCCGGATGTCACCACGTGACATTTCCCCGAAGGGGCAGACAAAGGAACGAAGTGTATCACATGCCGGCCAGTCTAGGTGTTCCGGAGCAGTAGCGCTAGGCCAGCAGGACTCCGGTAAACCGGGCGGTAGCGGACTACCAAGGCTCATTGGAAGCACCAGACTACATTTCCCCATAAGAGAGGCTACCAAGGATAAACAACTAGATTGTCGGATCCCACACATACCAAGCATTTCAATCATACACAATATGCTCAATATGTGCAAATACAACATGGCATCACAACAAGACTCTACGACTCGGAGTATTTATTCATTAGGCTCCGAGGAGCCAAGTATTACAAACATGGGTCTCATGACCCAACATATAGAGCATACAAGCAACAAGCACATGCGGAAGCTTAACTTATCGGAGTACAGACAACTACAAATGAAGAAGGCTGAGAAGCCTGACTATCTACAAGACCCTCCCAAGGGTAAAAGATCGTAGCTGAGGTAACAAGCTAAACGTCGAAGTCCACGCGGAACTACTAGTGAGACTGACGTCTCTTTGCAAAAACATAGATTAAGCAAACGTGAGTACAAATGTACCCAAGAAGACTTACATCAGAACTAGCTACATATGCATCAGTATCAACAAAGGGGTGGTGGAGTTTAACTGCAGCAAGCCAGCTTTGACTCAGTTGCTAACCTGAACTACGACTGCAAGTAACTCTTTTGAGGTGGCGCACACGAGTCCACATATTCACCATCACAATACACCACTATAGATCCGCTCCCGTCTCCCGAAGAGAACGCCATGCATAGCACTCACTCTTATATTGCGAGTTTTAGAGTATCCACTTTCACTTGTCTATGAACTATACAGGCAACCCAGAAGTCCTTTTCCGCGGACACGGCTATTCGAATAGATGATGTTAACCCTGCAGGGGTGTACTTCTTCACACACGCTCTCACCACTTACCACCATGTACACGTTGTGTATCTCGGCAACCTTCAAGCGGAAGCCTAGCGAGGGAGTCGGCCACGACCTGACTAACCACACAAGTCTCTAGTCCAGGTTTATCGCCTATTCGGGTTCCATCCGCAAGGAGATCCGGCCGGGGTGTCGCTCACGGCCCCAAAGGATGTGAGCAGGGTTCCCAAGCCCACCATCCGGGTGCTACTTGGTACACCGTGCCACTGTGCCTAGTCTGTCCCAAGCCCACCTATACCGGATGCCACTTGGTAGACTACTAACACTACCTACAAACACCAGAAACTAGTTGCAACTCCTGGACAGAGATTAGGTTGATTAATAAGTCGATAGAGCTTGGAGCGCTCGGAGCCCAATGTGTGGTAGTAACTGTTCATGGATCACAAACACAGAATTCAGTTCGTGAGAGCGGTTTCAATGAGACAACCCACCATGTACTCCTACATGGCCTCTCATCGCTACCTTTACCAAATCGTGTTCACACACTTAGCTCTCAACAGTAGGACATGTTCACAACTTTCCAATTCACCCCCGATGAATCAGAGCTGACACAACTCTAAGCAATAGCAGGCATAACAAACAAGTATGAATGAGTAGGCACATAAGGGCTCAAACAAATCCTACTCATGCTAGTGGGTTTCATCTATTTATTGTGGCAAGGACAGGTCATGCAGAGGAAAGGGGTTCAACTACCGCAACATGTAACAGTTGAATCGCTGTTGTCCTAATGCAGTAAAAGAGAGCAGGAGCGAGAGAGTGGGATTGTATCGGAATGAACAAGGGGGTTTTGCTTGCCTGGCACTTCTAAAGATAGTATAGCTCTTCATCGATGTCATCGATCTCATCGTCGGAACCACGTCTACTGAGAGGGGACAATTACCGGCAAACAAGGAAGAACACAATCAATGCAATGAACAGTATGATGCATGATCATGACATGGTAATATGAGTGTGTTGGCCTAATGCAACTACAACCAGATGGGTTTGGGTCATTTTGAACCAATGGTTCAACCCCAAATTCAAATTATGAATTTAAATAGTGCCTTATCATGTTTTGAACTAAACACCAAGGGTAAGTTGTTTTAACATGCATGAAACTAGTACAGATGGATAGATTGGATTTTTCTGATCATTTTTCATATATAAATCTTTGTATTTGGAGTTACAGATTAATTTCTATGATTTTTAGAAGTTTGCTCTATTTTTTGTAATTTCCTGAAAAGAATGAATCCAGAAAAGGGCATTACTGCGCCAGCATTGCGTCATGCTGACCTCAGCAGATCAACTGACCCGGTCCAGGTCAAACCTAGCCAGTAGGACCCACTGGTCAGTGTCTCAGTGCTGTTTAGGGTCGCTGATGTGTGGGCCCAGTCAATGGCCACGTCAACATGGTTAATGCTGACGCGTGGGGCCACTAGGATTAGTTAATACTGAGCAGAAACTTAATCTAAGCTTAATTAGGTAGCGGGGCCCTGCTGTCAGTCTCACTAGGTGGTAACTAGCCGCGTCATTAGCCTAAACTAATCTGCCACATCACCATCGGCGGAGTTACGCCGGCGGCAACCAAAACGCCGTGGGGCGCACTGGGTTGGCTCGGGTTTCGCCTACAGGCGATGGTTTTGAGCGCGGGGAGGCTCTACGGGGAGCTGCTGCTCACGCACAGCCGATGGGGCGGGCGGCGGGAGCTGAGGTGGCCGGAGCCCGGCGGAAACAAGCTTGCGGCGGCGGCCGGAGCTCGGCGAACTCAGGCTCGGCGTTGTGGTGCACGGGAGAAAGAATAGCTGGGTGCTACGGGCTACTGTAGACGCTCTGGTTGCGGTGACGTGCTCATACGCGGTGCGGGTGGGCTCTAGCCACGGCGGCATCATGGCCGGCGGTGAGGAACTCTCGGGCTCGACGGAGTCCGCGGTTAGAGGAAGAAATCGGCATCGGGGAGAGAGAGATTCGGTGCGGAGGCTCACAGCAAGGCCAACGAGCGCGATGGCGAGGTCGGGGACGCTCTGTAGCTCCCGAATCGATGGTGAGGTTCCATGGCGACCGACGAGGGGAACGGCGGTGCTGGTGGCGTCCAGGGGCTTCAGGCATCATGTGGCTCGGTGAGGAGGAAGAGGGGGATGGGGCGGAGCTTCTTGGCGCATCGGCGAGGCGTGGGGTGGCCGGTGGCCGTGGTGGTGCTCGTCGGCAGCGGCGCGCGCGTTCGGTGAGGTGGGGAACGGCGAGGGAGATAGCAGGGGGAGAGTAAGAGAGGTCGGGCGGATCGGGTCGACACCGAGGCTTTCATCCACGCGTCCAGGGGCTCGGCGGCAAGCCGGAGGTGGCGTGCGGTGGCCGCGCGCGCGTCGGGCACGCGCTGTGCATCCGAATGGCGGGAGGCAGAAGACCTCCCTGCCCCTGGTGGGCTGGGCCGGCCAGATGGGCTGCCAGGTGAGCGCCAGGTAAGTGCTGGTAGGTTTTATGTCCTTTTTCTTTTGTTTCAGTTTTCTATTTATTTCCTCTCTGTTTTGATTTAGTTTGAGAACTAAATCATTTTATTAAATTCTGAACATAAATATGAGCACTAACTGAATTAATCCAGAGGCCCTCAAGTGATTTCAGAATATTTGGAGCATTTAAAATATTTATAAAATTCAAATATAATATGGGTTAATTCAAAATCCATAAATGGCCAACAATTATGCTCATGATTTTTGGCAGAGGTTTTCACCTTATCAAAAATCATGAACATTTTTAAAGGGCATTTTGGGTTCTTGAAAAAGATTTTATTTCATCCTATTGAATTCTTTCTGGTGCTAGGGTTTAATCAATCCCCATTTCAAATTTCTTTCAAATTTAAACATGATGCACACATGGAGCTAGTCTAGTGCAAAACCAGAAGCTAGGGATGTGACAACAGCAGCATCACGACCAGAGCCTTTAGCAGCCGAAGACTACTTTTGTCAGGATAGCTTATACTAGTTGTCCCCCTTAAACTTGGCCGTTGTGGGATCCCTTCCCACCTAAATATTTGGGAAGAGGACCAAGGCCACTATAAATAGGACCTAACCACCACCATAGCAGGGAGGGATCATTTAGATCATCCTCACACCCACAAGCTGATCAAGCTCAAGAACACCTCACCTCCCGAGGCTGTTCATCCACTGTACTAGCTCATCCTCAGCCCCTCGAGGCAATCCACCACAAACTGGAGCAAGGTATTACACCGCAAGGTGGCCCGAGCCAGTATAAACCCCTGTGTCTCTCTGTTCTTCGGGTTTGTTGAGCTAGGCCATGGGATCGTTTAGCAAGGGAGCTGGGGAGAGAGTGTTGTTCATGCACACCCCAGAGTTCGAACCTCGCAAGGAGCTGCGGAACCCGTAATCCGACACAAGAGGTTGAGCTCTGGCTCCCGGGCCAGCTCCCGTGGATGTCACCTCCCATGGCCCTTGGTGCCTTGTTCTCGCGTGAGCTAATCGCCGACGGACGAGCCAGGGCGCGTGACCCGGTCCCTCGCCACCACGGGAGTCGTGCGTTGGTTCTCTTTCTTCAGGATTTTTTGCATGAGAAGACTGGACACGACGTCTGTGCTCGGGTCCGTCCCTGCAACGTCGATAAACCCAACGACTAAGTTGTGTCTGGCGGGCGGCCCCATTCACGTCACCTCCTGGGGTCGTTGGTGTTTGGCCTTCTCATGTGATCACCTTAGGAGATTCATTCGATGCAGGTTGTCTAACCATCTCGCAGGACCACCACAGCTATCAAGAATCAAATTCAGGTGCAAACCGCCTTGAGGTAGGGCCTCACGAGTCCTGCGCTGGCTGACGAGAGCCCAGACACACCTCGTCTAGCCCTGCCGTGCAAGCCACGTGTCAAGGCGGGGCTGTACATGCCCCGAGGGCTCCACTCAAAGGGAGCCCCCACCCACGCACCAGTGGAAGCACCATGCTCTATGCTGGCAGTCGACACGGTCGAGGAGCAGCTATGCTCGTGCAAGTGCAGAAGCGGTATGCTCCGTGCTAGTGATAAACAACTGGGAGCGGCCCCATGGCCGCATCAACCCCAGGGAGCCACCAGGCTCAGTGTCCAGCCTCATCGCAACACTTTCCCCTCAGGAGAGTCGCGCGAGGGGGCTGGGCACGGGGGCAACGCTCGGGCCACACCCAGCGTACGCCGCCCTGCCAGGTCCCTCGGACCTGGTCATCGCGCCCCCTCCCAAGATGGACCTCGGTGAGGACAGGTATGGAGGTCTATTTGTATGTCAAGGGGTACTCCTGAGCATTGCGACTCAAAAGCCTAACTGGTCACGTTGCCCCTCACCCCTTGGTCTTGTCCTGGTGATCCAGACGACCCAACGGTGGCTGAGGCATGAGCGGGGCCTGGCCCTGCCGATGCTGAACGCTAAGGCCTACTTTTGCATTCCCTTCCCAATGGCTGTTTGTACGTCAAGGGGGAGTGCTGAGCATCGCGACTCAGGAGCCTAACGGGTAACGTAGCCCCTCACCCCATGGTCTCGTCGTGGTGATCTGGACGACCCAACGGCAGCTGAGACATGCGCGGGGCCAGGCCCTGCCGATGCAGAACACTAAAGCAACGGGAAGGAAATCGCGGAATCCTAACAAATTATTACAAGACATATTGTTTCCCCAAATACCAAACATAAGTTTTAACACCTCCACGAGGCACGGTGCATGTTCCAGGAAAATAAAAGCAGAAAGAAGCACCGCCAGCAAGCCTTCTCTTCAGTCTTGGGCAATGCCGCCGCCCACAAAGAGTGCCCCCTCGTCGACAACATCGCCGTCGCCCGTGCCATCGGCCGTGGCCATAGGGTCGGCGGCACCATCAGCCGGAGGCGCGGGGTCGATGGCATGTGGTCCTTCACGGCTTCGGCAGCGGCTATGCAGTGCCCCTGGTCCACGGGCTCAAGCAGAGCTCCAAGGTCGACGCTCGGATCGCGATGATGGACGTGGTTGAAGACAAGCCTCATAGCCGAAGCAGAAAGGGCGTGGGCTTGCCCCTCCACCATGGGGCCGACCCCATTGGCCACACCCTCAAAAGCCATGACCAGCTGGGGGAGGAGCTCGGCAGGGCCTTCCTCAGCAGTCACCAACGGCTCCTTCAACCCCCTTACGTAGAGTTCCCGCAAAGCCTTGCAGGACCTCTTCTCGAGGGAATCGAAGGCAGCATGATCGTTGGTAAGGACGTTTGCCTTGGCCTCCAGCAGGACCTTCTCCGCCTCCACCTCCTGCTTCAGCTTCTCTAGGTGATCGCGCTCCTAGGCCAGCGTCCATGCGGATTGCTCCAATCCATGTCACAACCAGCGACCGCGTCTTCTCGAGCCTTCAGCTTCTCCTCCCACGCCTCGCGCTGACGGGCCTCGGCGGCGCGCTCGTTGCGCAGGGTCTCCAGCTCGGCCTCCGCCACCTGGCAGCGCTCCTTGGCAGCCTCGGCATCCTTCAACGCCACCTCGGAGGCTGCCACGGCCTGGCTCCATGCCTCCCCCACAGACGCATCGGATCAGAGCCACCCCGAGACCAACTCTAGTCGCCCCGACGCCAGCCGGCGGTCGGCACCTTGAAGGTCATCATGAAGCTGGGTCAGCGCGAAAAGGGCGTGCCCCAGAGCATTAGGCGATGCAGGAGGATCACGTCCCAGCGGTACGATGGAAGGGGGAGAAGATGGTGTTGGCACCAATGCCTGCAGGTTAGCAGAAGCAGAAGGGGCCGGGGGCTCCTGAGCCTTCGCGACCTCAGCAAGTGAGCTGGGGGCGGGCCCCACAGGAGCTGACTTGGCTATGGAGATCTCCTTCTCCTGAGGACGAGCTTCTGGATCTCATGAGGATGACCCGGCCGCTCAAGCTCGGGAACCATCGGCATCCTTCCACGCCAGAGGAGGCATGGCCGCGACAGGGTGCTGGGTCTCTGGGGTTGCGGTCGCCCCCTTCTTCTTCTTCACCACCGTCGTGGGCCTAGCAATATAAGGGAAAGGCATCAAAAAACTACGGCAAGGATAGGAACAAAAGATCAAGGCGGAGCGCTTACTGGTCCACGGCGGCGTACTCCCTCACCCTCTTCTGAAGCACCAAGCCGGAGGGCTTCATGGGCTGGGGCACCAGTGCACGAGCCCCAGGGGCAGATGAGGGTGTGGTGGCTGGATCCACAGCACCGATCCGGCGGTGACGAAGCGGAGGCATCACCTCGGCAGATTAGCACCGATCTGCTCTTCTTGAGGATCCCGGCTTGCGGCTTCTTCGGGGCGGGGTGCCCTTGGACGTCATGGTGACCTCGGCGGGGTGCGAGGACTCCCTCATCGGATGCTCGTCGTCGTCGTCGTCAGGGATGGTGCGGAGGAGATCTGCCATGCGCGGAAGAGAAGTCTCCCTCGCCCCCTACCGCGTCGCCTCCGAGTATGACCCCTCCTCCTGGCCGGAATCATCGGAGGATAACACCACCGGGGCCCCAGTGGGCGCCGGCGGCACGAGCGCGCGCTTGTTGAAGACAGGCATGGCGGCGGCAATCTTCGCCCCATCCGGGCGGCGGTATAGCGGAAGGTGAGTATCTGGCGGGTACCGCTGGTCCTCCCTAACGAGGAGGCGGAGGGCCTTGTCCAGCGCCTCATCTGACAAGGTGTCCGGGCACAGGCGGATGTCGCTTCCCCAGTCCATGAGCTTCCACAAGGGGCGCGAGGGCGCCTGGAGCATAGCCAGGCGCTGCGCCAGAAACTCCTTGACAATCATGGCCTCGGTCAGCTTCTCGGCCTTTGGGTCATCTGGCTTCAGGTCAGCCACCATCCTCCCCATCATCTGCTCCGCTCGGGGGTCGGTGAGCTTCGCGCTATTCCATCCCTCGTGAGGTATTGACATCCCCGTCGGCAGCACCAGCCGAGGGAAGGGGCTCTTGGCATCAATGAGGACCCACTTGTTCCCGAAGCCGTCCAACTTCTTCCCGGCTCTTGAGATTGCCTTGCTTCCGTTGGCCGCGACGAAGCTGGCGCACCCCGAGCACTGGCCCTCCTTGTTCCGAAGGTAGAAGAAATGGCGAAGCAGCAAAACAGACGGCATCACCCCCACAAATGCTTCGCAGTAAAAGACAAAGATCGACAGGAGGAGGACGGAGTTGGGATGAAGATGGAGGGCGTGGAGCTTGTAATGGCGGAGGACGACATAGAAAAATTTAGAAAAAGGGGGGACCAGCCCCGTGAAGACGTTGTGCATGAGGAAGGGAAAGAAGGTAATGTAAGAGGCCTCCAGCTCGGCAGAGCCGACCCGAAGTGCGGTCTCTCCCCCCTCGTTGCTGCCGCCCTCCGTCATTAGGAGCGCGGCGGCGAGGTTCTTCTTTGAGACCAAGGACGCGCTCAGGGGAGACTCAAACTAGGAGGGGAACGCGCGGCCTTCGCCTTGTTAGTGGCCATCGGCTGCGGGCTCGTGGAGGAGTTTTGGTGGATCTGGAGTCTCTCCGGGTGAGAAGGAGAAGGGGATCTGGAGCAAGACGAAGGAAGGGCAATGAAACCTCTATAGCGTGCGCCAACGCTTTTTGTCAGGTGACGATGGTTGCCGAGGCAGCATGGGGAAGCAGAGGCGCCCACGTCCAATCAATCACCACGCGTCGCCCGAGGCCATAGGAAGTTGGGGCCCACGATGCTCCGCACTTGCCCTTTGGCTTCGCCTTGAAGCCAAGTCCGAGCGCGCCTTGGGCCCGGGGGCTACTGTTGGTGTCCTGGGAATGGGGGTACCCAGACTTGCCTGCCTGCGAACCGTGGCGTGGCTCCATCAATGGCCCGGTATGGCCCAGCTTCGCAAGCAACAACTCAAGACCCTCGCGAGGTGCCAAGCCTCGCGAGGCCGACGGCGCCAAGACCTCCCTGGGGGCAGCCTCACTACGCTGGCTCCCAAGGAGCAGTGATATCAATGCAAGGTGCAACTCGCGAGGTTCACATGACGTGAGACATGATGATCAAGGCCAGGCGGGCGCCAGTGGGCGCAGTGTAACAACTTCCTCTTTGGTGCTAAAGGGGCAAGCGCAGGCGCGGGGTCCCGAGACCAAGACCGCCAGGACGGCAGGATGGAGGTCATCGCCGAGCCCACTGCAGCATCACCGGCAGAGCCTTTTGCACACTAAGACTACTTTTGTCAGGATAGCTTGTACTAGTTGTCTCCCTTCAAATTTGGCCGTTGTGGGATCTCTTCCCGCCTACATTTGGGAAGAGGACCAAGGCCACTATAAATAGGACTAGGCACCACCATAGCGAATCATCTCGCATCGGGGCCATTCTACCTTGACCACCTCACCAGCTCATTGAGCTAAGGATCACCTCAGCTCTTGAGGCTGTTCGTCCACTGTACAAGTTCATCCTCTGCCCCTCAAGGCAATCCACCACAAAGCTGAGTAGGGTATTACACCGCAAGGTGGCCCAAACCAGGATAAACCTCCGTGTCTCTTGTTCTTTGGGTTCATCGAGCTAGGCCGTGGATTCGCTGAGCGGGCCGAATGGGAAGAGAGTGTTCTTCATACGCACCCCAGAGTTCGGACCTCTCAAGGGTCTGCGGAACCCTGAATCCGACAAGTAATCCTTATTCACTTGCTTCAGAACGAGTTGAGAGTCGTCGTATTTGATCAGCTTCTTTATCCCCACTCCCCGGCAATTCTGAGCCCAGCAAGGAGTCCTTCATACTCTACTGTGTTGTTGGTGGCATCTTCCCTGGGAAAGTGCATTTGAATAACGTACTTGAGGTGTTCTCCCGTGTGTGCAACAAGTAACACTACTGCCCTAGCATCTTGGAGCGAGAAAGCACTGTCAAAGTACATGACCCATTCCTTGAGGGCCTCCTTGCCAGGAAGGACAGTTTTCGCAGCCTCTTCATCCGGCGTTGGTGTCCCTGCTATGAATTCTACCAGTGCTCTACTTTGGATAGTTGCCATGCTTTCAAACTTCAAAGCAAAACTTGACAGTTGCAGTGCCGATTCTACTATTCTACCGGTGGACTCGGGGTTTCTGAAGATAGGATGCAGCGGAAGGCGGGTCACAACTGTGATCTCATGAGCTTGAAAGTAGTGGCGCACCTTCCTCGAGTCCATAAGAAGGACTAATCTTAATTTTTCCACCCGAGAATACCTTGACCTAGCCCCCCTGCAAGAGGGAGCTGACAAAGTAAACCGGTCGCTGCACCACCTTTTTCCTTGCTAACATCTTCCGTTTATCAGTGCTTGTTTGCAGCCCCGCTTCATTCTCACCATCAGGCCTTGCTGAGGATAGGGTTGGTTCATCACTGGGTGGCTCTGCCTCAGTAGTTCCTTCGCTATCCACTTATCTCTGCGCCACCAAGGCAGCACAAACCACTTGATTCGTTGCTTCCAGATAAAGCAGCATTGACTGTTGTGGTTTAGGTGCGACCAAGGTTGGTGCGGAGGAAAGGTAGGTTTTCAAATCCCGCAGTGCTGCCTCTGCCTTTGGTGTCCATTTCATTAGACCATCCTTCTTCAAGATTTTGAAGAACGGCTGGGAACGCTTAGTGGATTTTGAAATGAACCTACTTCGCGCGGCAACACAACCAACCAGTCGTCTCACATCTTTGACAGTCTTCGGGGCTTGGATTTGTTCTATTGCCTTGATCTTGTCGCGGTTGGCTTCTATCCCTCATTAAGACACAAAGAACCCAAGGAGCTTGCCGGATGGAACACCAAACACACATTTCTCTAGGTTGAGCTTCTAGTTGATCTTCTAGAGATTGACAAAGGTTTCTTCCAAATCTTCAATGAGTGTAGACTTGTCCTTGGTTTTGACCAATATATCATCTATATATGCTTCTATGTTTCTGTGTAGCTGAGGTTCGAAACCAATCTGCATAGCCCTCGCAAATGTGGAACCATAGCTTTTTAGCCCAAAAGGCATACATACAAAGTAGTACATGCCACATGGGGTAATAAACGCAGTCTTCTCTTCGTCTTCCTTGGCCATGAAGATCTGATGGTAACTAGAGTACACATCCAGGAAGGGGAGCAAATCACATCCTGAGGTGGAGTCAACGATCCGATCAATGCGCGGCAAGGGGAAGGGATCCTTTGGACAAGCCTTGTTTAAGTGAGTGAAGTCAATACAAAGTCTCCACTTCCTATATTCCTTGCGTACCATGACTGGATTTGCTAACCAAGTCGGATGCAGTACTGCTATGACCAAGCCTGCTGCTTCAAGTTTCTTAATCTCCTCGGCAATGAAATGTTGCCGCTCCAAGGCTTGCTTTCTGACTTTCTGCTTGACGGGGTGGGCATGAGGACACATAGCAAGGTGGTGCTCGATTACCTCCCTGGGAAAACCGGGGATGTCAGATGGCTGCCATGCAAACACATCGCCATTCGCCTGCAGGAAGGCAACGAGCGCGATTTCCTATTTGTCGTCAAGGGTGGCACTAATGGTCAAAGTACCATCAGTGCCATCCTGCCGCGCCAAAACTTTGTTTGTTGCCGGAGGAGCAGCCTTGGATCTTTGGCCAATAAAACTTTCCGGCAAGTCACTACCAGGCACAGCGCCCTTCGAAGAGGCATGCTTCCCTAGGTCCTTGTCGGCGTTCTGGCCAGTTGTCTTAACTTTCTTTTCCTCCTTGGCGGGAGCTGAGGCCTTGATGGCCTTCGCTGCTACCGTGTCTCTATACATCTTATCCACACATATGCCCGCATCTTTCTTATCCGATGGAATGGAGATGACTCCCATAGGGCCAGGCATCTTCAAAGTGTTCTACGCGTAATGGGACGCCGCCATGAACATGGCCAGAGCTGGACGGCCAAGGATCACGTTGAATGGCAGGGGAAGCTCAATGACATCGAACAGAATCTTCTCAGTCCTGTAGTTTATTTCCCCACCAAACGTCACCGATAAGGTGACCTTTCCCTTCGGCTGTCTGCTCCCTTGGTTAATCCCCTGGAAGGTGCCAATCTTCTTCAGATCCTCATCAGGAATTTGGATCTTCTTAAGCACATCGGGGAAATCAAATTCAACCCTACCCCGCCATCAACCAACATCTTTGTGACCTCGAGGTTGCAGATTGTTGGCGGAACCAACAATGGCAAGCATCCAACCGCAATAGTGCGATATGGATGATCCTTAATGTCAAAGATGATGGACGTGTGGGAGCACTTAAGTGGTTCTCGAATGCTTGCTACTAGTTCTGCCGCATTAACTTGACGCACCTATTGTTGAGTTGGCGGTGAGAGGCGTGTAGGGATGCACCCCCGTCAATGCACATTGCCTCAGTAGCCCTCTCACTTCAAAAAAAATACACTACCTGATGATACGTGTTTGTCACAGTAGGTCACTTTTTTTGTCATGCATGTGAATCCATGACGACTTTATGACAGTATCAAGATAGTCATACATGTGCTGTCGTACAAGCGTTCCATGACAATACCTAAATTATCATCACAGAAGTGTCCACTTCCATGACGATAAATGGCGAGCCATGGAAGTGCTTTCGTCAACGGTAACCGACACGTGGCATCCACTATAACAGGTCGTTGTTAAGCTATCGAGTTCTAGTTTCGATCTGATAACCCGTTAACAGCCCAGACCAATGGGGATTTTCCATGTGTAAAATCATCATTGGCTGGAGGAAACACATGTCTGCTCCTCGGTGTGCCAGATGTCGTCCGTCCAATGGAGGAGACATGCCTATGATTCCTCGGCACATGGTAGGGCCCAACAGAGGCCCATGTAGCTAAAAAGGCCGGCCCAGTGAAAGGCCCGTAGTATTTACTCAGGTACTAGTGGGCCAACCCAATAACGGCCTATTTGAACATGGCCCATTTACGGCCTGAAGCTAGATCTGGCCCATTAATTGTTTGCCTAATATTCGTGCCTAATACGGCCCAGCGACATTTCAGCCTGTTAGAGGCCCGATGTAGACATGGGCCCATTTCAGCTCGGTGTGTCTTTCGGCCTGGGAATGGCCCGTGCTGCCCATGGGCCATATATGGTCCGACGCGACATCCGGCCCTCTAACGGCCGTGATAAAGGTGGCAACAGTTCAGCCCAACGTGACTTTGGGCCGGTTAAAGGCCTGTCGTATAATTCGTCCCGTTGATCGCTCTACTAAGTTTTCGGCCTCTTAAAGGCCCATGCTATCAGTGGGCCAACTAAGGCTCGTGATATGTTTCGGCCTGGTAATGGCCTGTCATATAATTGTGACAAAAAAGATCCGGTTTACATTTCAGCGTGCTGAAGGCCCATCGACGACTAGTGAAAATTGAGTCCCAACATGCATTTTGACCTGCTAAAGGTCCATGGTTTCTTCTGGTCCGTAACAGGCCAGCAGAATATTCAGCGTGTTAATGGCCCAATGCTACATGGGCCCAACTAAGCGTTGGGTCCTTTAAAGGCCCAACTAAACTTTGGGCCGAATATAGGCTCGTGTAAGTTGTAGGCCTGGCGCAAAGTGTGATGGCCCCCCCCCCCCCGATGGCCTTTCAGGCTCAAGAAAGTTGCAGGCAGGCCCAATTGTGGCCCGCTAAATAGCAGGCCCATTACAGGCAAATGTTTCGGCTCGGTCGACTACATCAGGTTTTCTCCATTTTTTCAGATAGTGAATGATGGTAGTAACTAGTAGGAATTAAGAACAAACCTACTCTATACAATAAAAAATTATGGCATAGTAACTTAGAATAAACCTACACTATACAATAAAGGATTTATGGTATATGACATCCGCTGGGCATCGAAGTTCACCACCAGTGATCATAAAGCGCATCGAAGAAGCAGATTCCAAAAACTGGGCGCCATTGCAGCGTAACAAAATAATAGTGAACCAAGACGACTTCTAAGATAGTTCAAGAAAGGTTAGCCTTGCATGGGAATTACTGTGCAAGCTGCTGAGCTAGGTTGTGAGACCGGCCTAGCATGTCGGCCATAGCTTCCAAGTGTAGTTGTTTAGCAATGAGGTTCTCATTGGTGTTCTTAGCAATCTTTCTTATAGATAGGACTTCAAGTCTAAGTTGAGTAACAGAATGCCTTTCTGCTAGAACTTGGGACTGAAGAAGTTGAACTGATTCAAACAGCGAATTCTATGAGCTTGTCTGACTGCTAGTCTCAAGTAACTTGAGCATTGCATCAAGAAAAGACTTTGGGGTTGTCTCGCTATCTTCAAGATGTTTTGCCTTCTTTGCTGCAATATATGTTGGGGTTGTCTCACAACCTTCAGCAGACTTGTGCATGCCATCAGGCATATCACCCTGAAACAAGCAGAGAGATGACAGGTTTTCCACGTGCATAAACAAAGATGATAAATGTGCTATCAATTCCATCCAATTTCAAATTATAAAATAAAGAGTAAGTTCAAAATATCAATAGCATAATTAGGCATTGTTCATAATGCAGGGAGCTTGACCACACTACTGGATTACCATGTCAAGATAACAAGCATAGATTAAGGGCAAAGACAATCATTGTATCTATTTTGATTAATGTGCATGGCATGTTGTTCATATAATCAGCCACATCAGTAAGATAAAATAGGAGACGACAAGCTGCAAACTTGGGCTGCTTAACCACATACTGGATTATAGATCCACGAAAAGAAGCATACATATAGGGAGTATTGAGTAATGTGCATGGTATGAATAAGGAATTTGGTTTTATAAGTAAAACTTGGAACTTACGGTTGTTGCGAACATGCATTTTGATAGAAACAACAAACTAAACAGCAGTTAATGATAGGGACTATGAGCGAATTAAACATCAATTGAGGATAAAGGCTTTAGAAGGACTGCTTACATTAATAGTTAACACCGGCTTTATAATGCCCTTCTCCATGTCAAGGGAAGGACAACTCAAGAATTTCAACACATAATCTTCTTCATAAGCATTGCCTGTACTCTACATTTTGTAGAGAGTAATTATAGATATGATAATACTAGAAGGGATAGAGGATAATGAAGATAAGATGCAGATTGATGCTACATAATCAACTACCAATCCTTGGAAGTACAAGCATTACAGGACAAAATGTACTAACAAGAGCAATGGGCTACACTTATGCACTGGCATTGTCTGTGTATTCAACTTTTTGGTAAGATTAAATATAGATCTGATGTTTTTTAGTAAATGGTGGGCGAGGGCGATAAGATGCAGAATGCTACACAATGAACCAATCCCTCTTCCCGTAATATAAGTGTGTTTTGAACACTGGTGTACTGTACAAAACGTTCTTATATTATGGGGCGGAGGGAGTAGCTGTTAATGTAAGTATAGTGATAGACGACGTTCCATCCTTAGAAGAGGACTACAGAGCTAAACCTCTTCAAAAGCATTGGGTTGATTCTAAATTTATGTAAGAGTCCATACGTATCTTATATTGTCCACCAAATGGACGATAACGACGCTAACATATGTAGTTATGCTACATAATCAACCAGCTATGAAAGTAAGTATGGTCATACAGGGCAAGGGGTACTCACAAGAGCAATGCAGTGTGCAGTATAGTTGCGAGATTCTGTGGTCCCGTGAGAATGAATGTTCTTCTACAAATAGTTTTCGTACAAGTGAGATGCTAAGGCACATGCAGAAATGTAGTTCAAATTGTGATGTGATATCATAGACAGTACCTTACGCTACAAACAAGACCAATGTGTAACAAGATTATTCTAGTCACTGCCTGATAAATGTAGCACCGGAGACTTTACAAAAGTTTTGTTTAGAGAATTGACATCGAAGTGCGCTTGCCTCAGGTAGGAACGATACTTCATCAACGACTGATTGAAAAGCGCAGCCAACCCTTGCTCGTCTTGAAAATCCAGTTTGGTCCTCGCCTATTTAAAAGAATGAAATCTCGTATATTCTGTCAGGAGAAGCATATTCAGTAATTACCATGAATAACATTAGTACATTACTTACGGGTAAGTTGCGGAGGAAGACTGGAAATTGTTCTATGTCGGCTATATAATCTTTCCATGAAGGAAAGATGCGCACAAAGTTCCTGACAACAATATAAGCTTCGTCTTCTAAACTGGGAAGAAATGGAACAGGTGTCCTATTTGCTGCAATTGGGGCTCTCTATCATTCGACAAGGGATTTGGCAACTCGATTTGGTTTACTCTTTGCTGGAATGGGGGTTTGGCATCGTAGAGCTGGTGCTATGTCAACTATCATCATCATACTGTTTGGGGCAGTTGGGGTCTGCTGAGTTGGGGCATCACAGATCGATGACAAGTGCAGTAGGGCTAGAGTCTGCTAGAGTTGGGGCCATGTTTTGTGGGTCGGGTGATATTGCAACTACACCTGATGGGCTATTTGATTTATCAGGTGTCACTACCTTTTCCAAATACTTTGCTCGTGCTCCTCCGCGATCAGCAATCGCCCTCTTCCTTTTGAACGTCTGATACACAATAATAGCATTTGAATGGATAAATATGGTATGATGACAGATGGAACATGTACTGAAAATGGATAGGCATGGCGTATTCACATACACGATGTGTAAACTAAGCTAATGGTAGTGCAACAAAGTAGAAGCAATGCAAAGCATCAGTTGCAAGATATGTGCGACCAATATAACCTTGGAAAGTTAGAGCAAGCACCTTGATGGGTGAATAAAATAGGGCATCTGCCTCTGACTCCTCCACTAGGGAGGTACATTGACTTAGGTCTCCCTCTAGCTCAGAATCACTGTTAGGATCATATTCCGAGCATGAATCTGTAGGTGGAGAGCGTTTGCATTGCATCGCATCCGGACTTGATTTGAGTCCCTTAATGCCAAGTTTGACAGCCATGGCATTGTTCTGCTTTATTATTTTCATGCGGGCAAGCTCATAATCATTATGATGCCGTTCAGTATCTGAGATTCATGAAAACATAAAAAGTAGTCAGATTATCTATGGAATGCATTGCGGATTCAACTCGAAGAGTGTCTCCCTATAAACCATTGCATATGCAAAGTTCACCCCCAACCGTGTTGACTAGACCATAGACAGACATACAAACCTCTTATGTCTCTATAATAGGAAGACACATATTTCAAAACTGAAGTAGTAACATTAGAATCATATCAAATTCGTATTTGAACAAATAAACTAAGGAATTATGAGTGGCATAATGTTTAGCTTCAAGGGTGCAGTGCTGGTAGTGCGAGACAAAGCAAGTAGGAAGATTGTATTGCATGTAAAAGATCATAGACTATGTAAAAGGTGGAAATGACACTTTCTTTCTATACAATGCAGTGTTCTTTGCCCACACATGATGGAAGAGATCACACATAGAAATACTATTCACTCATGTCTGCGGTTCTAGTATTTTTGAATAGGGTGGTCCACCCTAAAAGAATATTGACAACAAATATGACAAGCCAATCATAGATGTAGTGAATCAATCATTACTTGTGAGCTTACTAGGACAAGTATGCATAATTGTAACCGCAGTAAGAGACCGTCCAAAATCTGAATCAAGAAGTTCGTCTAGCACTTATTGTTTGCAACTAATCGATCTGAATAATTTGATATCATATGGAATGAGTAATTGTCAACAAACCTAGCCTGCAGTAGTAATCTGGGTCAATGTCACCATGCACAACAATCCAAAATGACTAGTGTCTGTTTCTAGGGCCGGAATTTCGAAACCCTGTGAACTTTACAGGTACTAAAGATTACTGAAATACAACTGAACCATTAAGTGTAGGTAGCACTCAGTACACAACAAACCCTAATGGCAGTCCTGCCTAATGAGTAATGAATCAATTAGAAAATGGGTGATGAGGAGGGGCTGCTAAGTGTTGAGGACGTATCCCAGGATAAATCGGGTTGGCTTAGTGGCTGTTGCACACCTGTGCCCTGAATGGACTAGGAAGGTAGGCACGGTGGCGCGCCCGGGCGGTGGTGACACTGTTGGACGAGCGGCTCCAGACCTCCTGTTAGTCCGGCGTCTCCTCCTAGAGTCATGTCGTCCGGGGACGGCAAGTCGCCGGCGAGGGAGGCGGCTGGGGGCGAGTAGAGATTGGAAGCGAAGTAGAACAGAGGGGAATCGGGGCCTGGGCCGACCGAAAATCCCGGGCTGGGCCGCGGCCCACTTTGGGCACCCTGTAGATACACACCCGAGCGGCTTACATGCATTTTCAAAACTAAATTAGGAACATTTAGAGACCAGTTAAACGACTCTGTTAATAATATCAGATTCGTATTTGAACAACTAAGCTTTGTGTTAGCTTGATGGGTGGAGCAGTGCTATTATGACACGAAGCACGTATGCTGATCGTATAGTGATCATAAAAGGGGGAAACCCTAAGCATTTTTTTTGAGCAAAAGAGGGCTTCCCCTCCAATTTTCTATTAAAGAAACCACCACGGAACCAACAAGATGAATTAAACCCTAAGCATGATCAATTAAACCATATTATGACTGTGCCATGGTAGATTTAAAGCTGCAATCCACAGAAATGCTATTTAGCATCCATTGTTTGCCTCAAACTAAGAACTAAATTCTGAGAGCTTAAAAGAGAGTACAGTAACCAAGTTACGATCTATTTTCTGGTGGAGATCAAAAAGTTGAGCAGATATGAAGTACCACCTCTCTTGCGGCGCCGTGTAGGCATCGGGGTGCAATGGCTGTCGGTGGCATTGAAGCGGATATGCGATGGTAGACGGGTGCGTCGGGGGATAAGTCCCGTTGCGGTGGATGAGAAGATCGTGTGAGCGGCCCCGACAAAGAGGACGACGGCGCCGATGAAGCGAGAGGACGCAATGCAAGGCTCCTGGTGTATCGTCATGGATGAGAAACGTCCATCTCTAGCAGTGGATGACCCGGTCTTGGTAGGCGCTCTGGCATGGTGGAGGACGGTGGTGATGGATGGGGTGGAGGACAGCGGCGATGGATGGGGTGGCGGACGGAGCAGGCTGGTGTGGGGATGGTGTTCTAGCGTGGACGGTGTATAAATGTGAAAAGGGAGGGAGAGGTCTGGGGAACCATGTTTTTCGGACGCGCCGGTCTGAAATATGGAAAGTTACAAACTTAGGCCCCGTTTAAAATATGGACAACTCATCGGTTGGGGATAGGATGGTAATCTCGCATCTCGCCAATATTTGCCATAGCAATTTCGGGCGAGGAGAGGGTGTTTGGCACCCACGGTTGGCGCGCACGGGGTATGAACAGGGCTGACAGGTAGGGCAGTTGTGTCACGTCCGAGTGAAGTTACAAACCTGCCCCTATTAAAAATATTTGCCTACATCGATTTCAGGCGAGTCGAGTTTGTTTCGCCACCCACCGTGTATGAATGGGGAAATGGAGGGAGAGATAGAGGTCTTTCAGACGAGCTTGAATCAAATGTGTTTTACCGCCCATGTTTGGCGCCCACCGTGTCGGAATGGGCTCAGAGGCGTTCGGGTCACCTCTAATTGAAGTTACTAACCTACCCCTTATTGAGAGTAGTGGAATTGGGTCAATCGATCGTCCGTGTAAGGGGTAGACAGTAATTTCCATCTCCCAAACACTAGCTTCGAGCGGCCGATGTGGGAGTGGACATTTTGCCGCTTCTTTCGAATTTTGGGACAATAAGCATCCACGTTTACCCTGGCAACTAAATTCAAATCCATTTTGTATTCCTATATGAATCTTTATAAATCATTCTATTTATTTTTACATATCTTCAAAAGCACGACAAAGATGTATTTCACTGTCATATATGAATATGATGTACAAATGCCCGTACTCGAATTCAGAAGCTATAATCCAGTTTAAGGTGAATTCGAATATTTGAAACCACTTTATGTCCAACTCAAGTGTCACACGCAGCATAATGTCTACTCCCATTTAGAAATGTACACAAGTGTTGTATCCAGATTCAAATACCGAGTCAATCAACCAATAATGTACAAAACTAACGGTCATATAAACACTTATGGAGTATATGGATAAATAATATCAACTAACATACATAAGCCAGGCCGTTGTACTTTTTTTGCTAGAAGAACATCCTTTTTTAGCGAAGCTAGTCCAACATCTTGGCCCTTTCAGATGCGTGCCACTTAAGGACCATATATACTACCACTACTAGGGAAAAGCCTAGCAGGAGCGCGGGTTCTAGGTACATTAGTAGCGCGGTGGCATGCGCTACTAATAAGGTGCTACAGCTAACCCGTAGCAGCAGCGCGCGCACACCCGCGCTTCTGCATTACAAGTGTAGGAGCAGCGTGCTTCGTGGAAGATCGCTACTGCTAATAGCTCTAGTGCGCATTGCCTGGACGTGCTACTGCTAGTGTGACGCTCCTGCTAACTTTTCTCCACTCGCTACTGCTAATTTTAGTAGTTTTTTTCCTGCATATATTTTTTGTATTTGAACAGGCTTTATACAAGAATCTTTAGCAGATACAAATGTCATCATGATACACATACAAATGGCTGCGAGACCACAAATGTAATCATAGCATATACATACAAATAGTCTCATCATAATCATCATCCAACACAAAGTGGTATTTTGTATCATCTCGAAAATAGCGATACATGCAAGTCTCGATTACTTGCAACTACATCGTCATCCATCTAAACAATGATATACACGAGAAGAGCTATCACTTTGAGTGAGAGTGGAACTATGCAGTACATGAGTTCGTATCCCTCTCTCGCATTAGCGTGAACCTAAACTAACTACTGCCTGTCGCTCGAAAACCGAAAACCGGTACACCTGGGCCTGACACTCCTGTTGGGGAACGTAGCAATTTCAAAAAAATTCCTACGCACACGCAAGATCATGGTGATGCACAGCAACGAGAGGGGAGAGTGTTGTCCACGTACCCCCGTAGACCGACAGCGGAAGCGTTATCACAACGCGGTTGATGTAGTCGTACGTCTTCACGATCCGACCGATCAAGTACCGAACGTACGGCACCTCCGAGTTCTACACACGTTCTGCTCGATGACGTCCCTCGAACTCCGATCCAGCCGAGTGTTGAGGGAGAGTTTCGTCAGCACGACGGCGTGGTGATGATGATGATGTTCCACTGACGCAGGGCTTCGCCTAAGCTCCGCGACGGTATTATCGAGGTGTAATCTGGTGGAGGGGGGCACCGCACACGGCTAAAATATCGTATATCAAGTGTGTCCATGGGGTGCCCCCTGCCCCCGTATATAAAGGAGCAAGGGAGGAGGAGGCCGGCCCTAGGAGGGGGCGCACCAAGTGTGGAGTCCTACTAGGACTCCCTAGTCCTAGTAGGATTCCACCTCCCATAAGGAATAGGAAAAGAGGAAGGGAAAAAGAGAGGGAAGGAAGGGGGCGTCCCCCTTCCCTAGTCCAATTCGGACCAGACCAAGGGGAGGGGTGCGGCCACCCTTGAGGCCCTTTTCCTTCTTTCCCGTATGGCCCAATAAGGCCCAATACGTATTCCCGTAACTCTCCGGTACTCCGAAAAATACCCGAATCACTCGGAACCTTTCCGAAGTCCGAATATAGTCGTCCAATATATCGATCTTTACGTCTCGACCATTTCGAGACTCCTCGTCATGTCCCCGATCTCATCCGGGACTCCGAACTCCTTCGGTAAATCATACATAAACTCATAATAAAACTGTCATCGTAACTTTAAGCGTGCGGACCCTTTGGGTTCGAGAACTATGTAGACATGACCGAGACACCTCTCCGGTCAATAACCAATAGCGGGACCTGGATGCCCATATTGGCTCCCACATATTCTACAAAGATCTTTATCGGTCAAACCGCATAACAACATACGTTGTTTCCTTTGTCATCGGTATGTTACTTGCCCGAGATTCTATCGTCGGTATCTCGATACCTAGTTCAATCTCTTTACTGGCAAGTCTCTTTACTCGTTCCGTAATACATCATCCCGTAACTAACTCATTAGTCACAATGCTTGCAAGGCTTATAGTGATGTGCATTACCGAGTGGACCCAGAGATACCTCTCCGACAATCGGAGTGACAAATCCTAATCTCGAAATACGCCAACCCAACAAGTACCTTTGGAGACACCTGTAGAGCACCTTTATAATCACCAAGTTACGTTGTGACGTTTGGTAGCACACAAAGTGTTCCTCCGGTAAACGGGAGTTGCATAATCTCATAGTCATAGGAACATGTATAAGTCATGAAGAAAGCAATAGCAACATACTAAACGATCGGGTGCTAAGCTAACGTAATGGGTCATGTCAATCACGTCATTCTCCTAATGAGGTGATCCCGTTAATCAAATGACAACTCATGTCTATGGCTAGGAAACATAACCATCTTTGATTAACGAGCTAGTCAAGTAGAGGCATACTAGTGACACTCTGTTTGTCTATGTATTCACACATGTATTATGTTTCCAGTTAATACAATTCTAGCATGAATAATAAACATTTATCATGATATAAGGAAATATATAATACTTTATTATTGCCTCTAGGGCATATTTCCTTCAGTCTCCCACTTGCACTAGAGTCAATAATCTAGTTCACATCGCCATGTGATTTAATATCAATAATTCACATCACCATGTGATTAACACCCATAGTTCACATCTCTATGTGACCAACACTCAAAGGGTTTACTAGAGTCAATAATCTAGTTCACATCGCTATGTGATTAACACCCAAAGAGTACTAAGGTGTGATCATGTTTTGATTGTGAGATAATTTTAGTCAATGGGTCTGTCACATCCAGATCCGTAAGTATTTTGCAAATTTCTATGTCTACAATGCTCTGCACGGAGCTACTCTAGCTAATTGCTCCCACTTTCAATATATATCTAGACCGAGACTTAGAGTCATCTAGATTTAGTGTCAAAACTTGCATCGACGTAACCCTTTACGACGAACCTTTTGTCACTTCCATAATCGAGAAACATATCCTTATTCCACTAAGGATAATTTTGACCGCTGTCCAGTGATCTACTCCTAGATCACTATTGTACTCCCTTGCCAAAATCAGTGTAAGGTATACAATAGATCTGGTACACAGCATGGCATACTTTATAGAACCTATGGCCAAGGCATAGGGAATGACTTTCATTCTCTTTCTATCTTCTGCCGTGGTCGGGCTTTGAGTCTTACTCAATTTCACACCTTGTAACACAGGCAAGAACTCTTTCTTTGACTGTTCTATTTTGAACTACTTCAAAATCTTGTTAAGGTATGTACTCATTGAAAAAACTTATCAAGCGTTTTGATCTATCTCTATAGATCTTGATGCTCAATATGTAAGCAGCTTCACCGAGGTCTATCTTTGAAAAACTTCTTTCAAACACTCCTTTATGCTTTGCAGAATAATTCTACATTATTTCTGATCAACAATATGTCATTCACATATACTTATCAGAAATGCTGTAGTGCTCCCACTCACTTTCTTGTAAATACAGGCTTCACCGCAAGTCTGTATAACACTATATTCTTTGATAAACTTATCAAAGTGTATATTCCAACTCCGAGATGCTTGCACCAGTCCGTAGATGGATCGGTGGAGCTTGCATATTTTGTTAGCACCTTTAGGATTGACAAAACCTTCTGGTTGCATCTTATACAACTCTTCTTTAATAAATCCATTAAGGAATGCAGTTTTGTTTATCCCTTTGCCAGATTTCATAAAATGCGGCAATTGCTAACATGATTCGGACAGACTTAAGCATTGCTACGAGTGAGAAACTCTCATCGTAGTCAACATCTTTGTAGATAGTGACACTACTATCAACATCCGTCTTCCTCTTGAAGATCCATTTATTCTCAATGACTCGCCGATCATTGGGCAAGTCAATCAAAGTCCATACTTTGTTCTTATACATGGATCTCATCTCAGATTTCATGGCCTCAAGCCATTTTGCGGAATCTGGGCTCATCATCGCTTCCTCATAGTTCGTAGGTTCGACATGGTCTAGTAACATAACCTCCAGAAGAGGATTACCGTACCACTCTGGTGCGGATCTTACTCTGCTTTACCTACGAGGTTTGGTAGTAACTTGATCTGAAGTTACATGATCATCATCATCAACTTCCTCACTAATTGGTGTAGGAGTCACAGGAACAGATTTCTGTGATGAACTACTTTCCAATAAGGGAGCAGGTACAGTTACCTCATCAAGTTCTACTTTCCTCCCACTCACATCTTTCGAGAGAAACTTCTTCTCTAGAAAGGATCCATTCTTAGCAACAAATGTCTTGCCTTCGGATCTGTGATAGAAGGTGTACCCAACTGTCTCCTTTGGGTATCCTATGAAGACACATTTCTCCGATTTGGGTTTTGAGCTTATCAGGATGAAACTTTTTCACATAAGCATCGCAACTCCAAAATTTTAAGAAACGACAACTTTGGTTTCTTGCCAAACCACAGTTCATAAGGCGTCGTCTCAACGGATTTCGATGGTGCCCTATTTAACGTGAATGTAGCTGTCTCTAATGCATAACCCCAAAACGATAGTGGTAAATTGGTAAGAGAGATCATAGATTGCACTATATCCAATATAGTATCGGTTATGACGTTCGGACACACCATTATGCTGTGGTGTTCCCGGTGGCATGAATTTGTGAAACTATTCCACATTGTTTTAATTGAAGGCAAAACTCGTAACTTAAATACTCTTCTCCACGATCAGATCGTAGAAACTTTATTTTCTTGTTACGATGATTTTCTGCTTCACTCTGAAATTATATGAACTTTTCAAATGTTTCAGACTCTTGTTTCATTAAGTAGATATACCCATATCTGCTCAAATCATCTGTGAAGGTCAGAAAATAATGATACCTGCTACGAGCCTCAATATTCATCGGACCACATACATCCGTATGTATGATTTCCAACAAATCTATTGCTCTCTCCATAGTTCCGGAGAACGGCGTTTTAGTCATCTTGCCCATGAGGCACGGTTCGCAAGCATCAAGTGATTCATAATCAAGTGATTCCAAAATCCCATCAGTATGGAGTTTCTTCATGCGCTTTACACCAATATGACCTAAACGGCAGTGCCATGAATAAGTTGCACTATCATTATTAACTTTGCATCTTTTGGCTTCAATATTATGAATATGTGTATCACTACGATCGAGATCCAACAAACCATTTTCGTTGGTGTGTATGACCATAGAAGGTTTTTATTCATGTAAACAGAACAACAATTGTTCTCTAACTTTAAATGAATAACCGTATTGCAATAAACATGATCAAATCATATTCATGCTCAACGCAAACACCAAATAACACTTATTTAGTTTCAACACTAATCCCGAAAGTATAGGGAGTGTGCGATGATGATCATATCAATCTTGGAACTACTTCCAACCCACATCGTCACCTCGCCTTTTACTAGTCTCTGTTTATTCTGCAACTCCCGTTTTCGAGTTACTACTCTTTAGCAACTGAACCAGTATCAAATACTGAGGGGTTGCTATAAACACTAGTAAGTACACATCAATAACATGTATATCCAATATATCTTTGTTCACTTTGCCATCTTTCTTATCCACTAAATACTTGGGGCAGTTTCGCCTCCAGTGACCAGTCCCTTTGCAGTAGAAGCACTTAGTCTCAGGCTTAGGACCAGACTTAGGCTTCTTCAATTGAGCAGCAACTTGCTTGCCATTCTTCTTGAAGTTCGCCTTCTATCCCTTTGCCCTTTTCTTGAAACTAGTGGTCTTGTTAACCATCAACACTTGATGTTTTTCTTGATTTCTACCTTCGTCGATTTCAGCATCACGAAGAGCTTGGGAATTACTTTCGTCATCCCTTGCATACTATAGTTCATCACGAAGTTCTACTAACTTGGTGATGGTGACTAGAGAATTCTGTCAATCACTATTTTATCTGGAAGATTAACTCCCACTTGATTCAAGCGATTGTAGTACCCAGACAATCTGAGCACATGCTCACTAGTTGAGCGATTCTCCTCCATCTTTTAGCTATAGAACTTGTTGGAGACTTCATATCTCTCAACTCGGGTATTTGCTTGAAATATTAACTTCAACTCCTGGAACATCTTATATGTTCCATGAAGTTCAAAACGTCTTTGAAGTCCCGATTCTAAGCTGTTAAGCATGGTGCACTAAACTATCAAGTAGCCATCATATTGAGCTAGCCAAATGTTCATAACGTCTGCATTTGCTCCTGCAATAGGTCTGTCACCTAGCGGTGCATCAAGGACATAATTTTTCTGTGCAGCAATGAGGATAATCCTCAGATCACGGATCCAATCCGCATCATTGCTACTAACATCTTTCAACATAATTTTTCTCTAGGAACATATCAAAAATAAACAGGGAAGCAACAACGCGAGCTATTGATCTACAACATAATTTGCAAAATACTATCAGGACTAAGTTCATGATAAATTTAAGTTCAATTAATCATATTACTAAAGAACTCCCACTTAGATAGACATCCCTCTAATCATCTAAGTGATTACGTGATCCAAAGCAACTAAACCATGTCCGATTAACACGTGAGATGGAATAGTTTCAATGGTGAACATCACTATGTTGATCATATCTACTATATGATTCACGCTCGACCTTTCGGTCTCTGTGTTCCGAGGCCATATCTGTACATATGCTAGGCTCGTCAAGTTTAACCTGAGTATTCCGCGTGTGCAACTGTTTTGCACCCGTTGTATTTGAGAGTAGAGCCTATCACACCCGATTAACACGTGGTGTCTCAGCACGAAGAACTTTCGCAACGGTGCATACTCAGGGAGAACACTTTTGTCTTGAAATTTTAGTGAGAGATCATCTTATAATGCTACCGTCAAACAAAGCAAGATAAGATGCATAAAGGATTAACATCACATGCAATCAATATAAGTGATATGATATGGCCATCATCATCTTGTGCTTGTGATCTCCATCTCCGAAGCACCGTGCTCGTGATCTCCATCTCCGAAGCACCATCATGATCACCATCGTCACCGGCTCGACACCTTGATCTCCATCGTAGTATCGTTGTCGTCTCGCCAACTTTATTGCTTTTACGACTATCGCTACCGCTTAGTGATAAAGTAAAACTATTACATGGCGATTGCATCTCATACAATAAAGCGACAACCATATGGCTCCTGCCAGTTGCCGATAACTCGGTTACAAAACATGATCATCTCATACAACACATTATATCACATCATGTCTTGACCATATCACATCACAACATGCCTTGCAAAAACAAGTTAGACGTCCTCTACTTTGTTGTTGCATGTTTTACGTGGCTGCTACGGGCTTAGCAAGAACCGTTCTTACCTACGCATCAAAACCACAACGATAGTTTGTCAAGCTGGTACTGTTTTAACCTTCGCAAGGACCGGGCGTAGCCACACTCGGTTCAACTAAAGTGAGAGAGACAGACACCCGCCAGTCACCTTTAAGCAACGAGTGCTCCGAACGGTGAAACCAGTCTCGCGTAAGCGTACGCGTAATGTCGGTTCGGGCCGCTTCATCTCACAATACCGCCGAACCAAAGTATGACATGCTGGTAAGCAGTATGACTTATATCGCCCACAACTCACTTGTGTTCTACTCGTGCATAGCATCAACGCATAAAACCAGGCTCGGATGCCACTGTTGGGGAACGTAGTAATTTCAAAAAATTTCCTATGCACACGCAAGATCATGGTGATGCACAACAATGAGAGGGGAGAGTGTTGTCCACGTACCCTCGTAGACCGACAGCGGAAGCGTTATCACAACGCGGTTGATGTAGTCGTACGTCTTCACGATCCGACCGATCAAGTACCGAACGTACGGCACCTCCGAGTTCTACACACGTTCTGCTCGATGACGTCCCTCGAACTCCGATCCAGCCGAGTGTTGAGGGAGAGTTTCGTCAGCACGACGGCGTGGTGACGATGATGATGTTCCACCGACGCAGGGCTTCGCCTAAGCTCCGCGACGGTATTATCGAGGTGTAATCTGGTGGAGGGGGGCACCGCACACGGCTAAAATATCGTATATCAAGTGTGTCCATGGGGTGCCCCCTGCCCCCGTATATAAAGGAGCAAGGGGGAAGGAGGCCGGCCCTAGGAGGGGGCACACCAAGTGTGGAGTCCTACTAGGACTCCCTAGTCCTACTAGGATTCCACCTCCCATAAGGAATAGGAAAAGAGGAAGGGAAAAAGAGAAGGAAGGACGGGGGCGTCCCCCTTCCCTAGTCCAATTCGGACCAGACCAAGGGGAGGGGTGCGGCCACCCTTGAGGCCCTTTTCCTTCTTTCCCGTATGGCCCAATAAGGCCCAATACGTATTCCCGTAACTCTCCGGTACTCCGAAAAATACCCGAATCACTCGGAACCTTTCCGAAGTCCGAATATAGTCGTCCAATATATCGATCTTTACGTCTCGACCATTTCGAGACTCCTCGTCATGTCCCCGATCTCATCCGGGACTCCGAACTCCTTCGGTAAATCATACATAAACTCATAATAAAACTGTCATCGTAACTTTAAGCGTGCGGACCCTTTGGGTTCGAGAACTATGTAGACATGACCGAGACACCTCTCCGGTCAATAACCAATAGCGGGACCTGGATGCCCATATTGGCTCCCACATATTCTATGAAGATCTTTATCGGTCAGACCGCATACCAACATACGTTGTTCCCTTTGTCATCGGTATGTTACTTGCCCGAGATTCGATCGTCGGTATCTCGATACCTAGTTCAATCTCGTTACTGGCAAGTCTCTTTACTCGTTCCGTAATACATCATCCCGTAACTAACTCATTAGTCACAATGCTCGCAAGGCTTATAGTGATGTGCATTACTGAGTGGGCCCAGAGATACCTCTCCGACAATCGGAGTGACAAATCCTAATCTCGAAATACGCCAACCCAACAAGTACCTTTGGAGACACCTGTAGAGCACCTTTATAATCACCCAGTTACGTTGTGACGTTTGGTAGCACACAAAGTGTTCCTCCGGTAAACGGGAGTTGCATAATCTCATAGTCATGGGAACATGTATAAGTCATGAAGAAAGCAATAGCAACATACTAAACGATCGGGTGCTAAGCTAACGTAATGGGTCATGTCAATCACGTCATTCTCCTAATGAGGTGATCCCGTTAATCAAATGACAACTCATGTCTATGGCTAGGAAACATAACCATCTTTGATTAACGAGCTAGTCAAGTAGAGGCATACTAGTGACACTCTGTTTGTCTATGTATTCACACATGTATTATGTTTCCGGTTAATACAATTCTAGCATGAATAATAAACATTTATCATGATATAAGGAAATATATAATACTTTATTATTGCCTCTAGGGCATATTTCCTTCAACTCCGGCCACTCGTTGTATGTATACTCCTGGCGTAGCACTTCTTCACCATCGATGATCTATGCACCTGCATCGTCACATGGGTAGATGATATGCAACATATATAGTTCAGCAACAGAAAGAGACAGACTTGGCAAAAATAGAAGCAACATATCATAACAAAGTTGATCGTACCCAAAATGCCCTAACTAGAGTGATGGTAGCTAGTCGAGGAGGACGATTTAATTACATCAAAAATAAAGTTTCGTCGTGCATAACTCAAAGTTTCGTCATACAGAAAGTATGGACTAAACAGACACATTGTCATATATCGACAATCACTCCAACATGTCGTGCCATCCATCCAAGTCAGGGAGATAGTCCCCGAGCCTAGTGAAAGGCCTCAGGTCGAGACAGTGAGAGGCTACCCGTGTTCGGATGTCTTCCCGCGACATTTGTCCTTCTTCGTAGAACATCCCTATTTTTCCGACGACCTCCTTCATGATGATTTGGGCAAGTTCGCGCTGGATGTGATAGAACTCAGCTCGAAATCGATGATCCTCAATATCTCCTACGTTCTTTGCCCATTGCCGAATATGTGCATCGCCGGATCTAGGTGACATGCGAAGGTTCTGGTGATCCTGTCTGTACTACAGCATGTGGTGTAGGACATAGAATCCATCATTAAGAGAATCATTCGGTTGCTGGATGCAGCAGAAGTCGGTTTTATGGCCGAAGGCGAGCCTGCCGCCCCTTCTCTTCTTGTCCTTGACCTCTCCACCCCGTGCGTCGTAGTAAAACATAGCACTGTCGAGAACATCCTTGATGTGGGTGTAATACTTTTTGTTAATGTTCTTCGACAAGTCCAAGTAAAGAGTGTGGGAGTATCGGGGGTAGAGGATGATGAGGACGGCACGCCCGCCGCTGCGCAAAATAAGTACACCTCAAATTAATTAGCCTCCATCGTGCAAATGAATGATTGAAATCGAAGGAAGGATATCCGCGCGGATGACTTACAGGGGATGATAGGGCACGAGAGTCGCCTCCTTGTCCTTACTGGTGAGCATGAAATTGACGATGTATTCCCTCGCGTATTCACGGTGCTTTGGGCAGACTCCCAAGAAGCTCTCGTGCATGAAGTACAGGTCAGCGACACAGATATGAGGTATCTGCTCAACTCCGATGATATAGTTCATGTGCAAGGCATAAAGGCGGACAAACATAAAATCCAGCTTCTTCACGTGAAACATGTCGAATATGTAATCAAATCGAAGGAAGAACTTCTTCGCGGGGAATGTGTCGACGTACGATAATTGCCCCGGAACGTTAACCACGTAGAGTGGGTATCCTGGATCTTTCGAGGCAATGAGGCCTTTCTCTATCCGCAGCACATCGTCGTGAAGTCGCCTTAGATCGCCGAATCTGGTCCTTAGCGCTGCTGCATGTAGGATTGGTTGACCGGGGATATGCCATTTATCCGCACCGGGGATATCTACACGGTCTTGAACCCGAGGCTGCTGAGGCGGCTGGATCATAGAATCAGCTTTTTTGCCTTTCCTCGATCTCTTCCTAGACTTCTTTACTACCGAAAGGTCGTCCTTAATACGTTCAGCCTCCGAAGACGGCAATTCAGGCACCGACTCATGACGCTCAAACCCTGAGTCGGCGCCAGTATAGACATACTGTTGAGTGCCATCGTCATCCTCATCATCATCCATGGCGACGTCATCAACGACTAATGGAGCCTCTTCCTTACCCCGGCCGCTATCACCCAACCCGACACCCGACGCTAATTGGGTATGTGGGGTGTTGATGTTCATACCTTGCCGAGGCTCCGAGCTCGTGCGTGTGCTCCCAGCCGGCTCCAGACGACGCAGACTCTTTGGCCACAACAGGACCCACCCATTGCAACAATCACCAAGCCGCTGCGGGGTCTCGTCGTCATCCCCCCCTAGTACCAGTGGCGGCAAATTCTCGTGGCCCGGTTTGACACTGGTCACGAAAACCTTGAAGACGTTCGGGGGGATCGGCCAGCTGTGGAACAGTGTTTCCTTCGGCTTCATTATCGTCGCCTTCCCCATGTCCACCTTCTGGTCACCGATGGTGTACAATATGGTACACGGGGTTTCGTCGGCCTGCAAAGAAAAGTCTGCGATGTGACACATCCGAAAGGCAACGAAAACGGGAGATTATACATTTATTGAAGGGGGCCGGTGTGACAGATACCGTGAGGGCATCGAGCTTAGCCAAAGACAAAGCACCGCCGAGCACGTCTGGTGCGGGAGCCGGTGCGGGAGCAGGTGCACGTGCTGGTGCAATGCTAGTCGAGCTGCTCCCCAAGAACTCAGCAAGGGGAAAGTCCGCTGCATTTTTTTCTGGATTTTGCCTGGTCCAATTGAAAACGGCCGGAACCAAGGAAGTAGAAATATCTACAGCCACCTGTTTTGCGGCAGCTACCACTGTTGCGACTATCTGAGTTGATTTCTTCTCAACCGCAATCTCAACCTTCTTGTCGATGTTTTCTTCAGTTAACCTCCGTCTTTCCTTTCTCTCCTCTGTGGTCTCACGGTAGTACTTCTTGCACGTGGCGCCGTCTGTGACACCGTGCATGCGTCCATGCGACGGTCGAGTCTCCACCGGGAGTCGTTTCAGTATGTTCAACGCCAGGTTGAATGGAGTGTCCCACTTGGGCCTCGCCAACGCCTCTGACGGCGAGTCGCTTTCGGCCGCAATCCTGTGCTTCTCTCTCTGCAAAAGGCACAAGGATCGTTTACAAATATGACTAACGTGCAATCGAATTGATCAGAAACTAAAAATACCAGCAGTCTCATGAACTCCGTCGTGACCGCGTTTGTCTCGAAACCCTTCTTCACTGGGTCCCAACGGTGTCGGGCCTTGAGGACGTCACGCTCCTGCGGGACGGTGAAATCCGCCAAGGGGTCTGGGATGCCCAGACTCGCGGCTTCCGCGTCCTCTGTAACGCCCATGATGCGGCTATATCTCCCACGTGTCGAGGCACGACAGAGGCATAACCGCATTGTGGTTTTGTCGCAAGAAGGGTCATCTTCACACAATCCCATGTAATGAACAAGAATGGGACAACGAGAGTTGGCTTACAATCGCCACTTCACACAATACATAAATAAATTCATACATCATCCAAAATCCACACATAGACCGACTACGGTCAAATCCAAATGAAAATAAGATAACCCCAAATGCTAGATCCCCGGTCGTCCCAACTGGGCTCCACTACTGATCATCCGGAAAAGAAACATAGTAACGACCACGTTCCTCGTCGAACTCCCACTTGAGCTCGGTTGCGTCATCTGCACTGGTATCGTCGGCACCTGCAACTGTTTTGGTAGAATCTGTGAGTTACGAGGACTCAGCAATCTCACATCCACGAGATCAAACTATTTAAGCTTATAGGAAAGGATGGTGTAAAGGTGGAGCTGCAGCAGGCACTAAGCATATATGGTGGCTAACATACGCAAATGAGAGCGAGAAGAGAAGCAACGCAACGGTCGCGAAACTCAAACCGTGTTCACTTCCCGGACTCCGCCGAGAAGAGACCATCACGGCTACACACACGGTTGATGTATTTTAATTAAGTCAAGTGATAAGTTCTCTACAACCGGACATTAACAAATTCCCATCTGCCTCATAACCGCGGACACGGCTTTCGAAATATAATACCCTGCAGGGGTGTCCCAACTTAGCCCATTGTAAGCTCTCACGGTCAACGAAGGATAAACCTTCTCCCGGGAAGACCCGATCAGTCTCGGAATCCCGGTTTACAAGACATTTCGACAATGGTAAAACAAGACCAGCAAAGCCGCCCGATGTGCCGACAAATCCCGATAGGAGCTGCACATATCTCGTTCTCAGGGCACAACGGATGAGACATCCTACGAGTAAAACCAGGCCTCAAGTTTCCCCAAGGTGGTCCCGCAATCTACTCGGTTCGGACCAACACTCGAAGGAGCACTGGCCCGGGGGGGTTTAAAAATAAAGATGACCCTCGGGCTCGCGAAAACCCAAGGGAAAAGGCTTAGGTGGCAAATGGTAAAACCATGGTTGGGCCTTGCTGGAGGAGTTTTATTCAAGGCGAACTGTCAAGGGGGTCCCATAAATCACCCAACCGCGTAAGGAACACAAACTAGGGCGGAAACATAAACTCAAGGAACATAATACCGGTATGACGGAAACTAGGGCGGCAAGGGTGGAACAAAACACCAGGCAAAAGGCCGAGCCTTCCACCCTTTACCAACTATATAGATGCATCAATTTAAATAAGAGATATTGTGATATTCCAAAATAATCCATGTTCCAACATGGAACCAACTTCAACTTCACCTGCAACTAGCAACGCTATAAGAAAGGGCTGAGCAAAAGCGGTAACTTAGCCAAACAACGGTTTGCTAGGAAAGGATGGTTAGAGGCTTGACATGGCAATATAGGAGGCATGATATAGCAAGTGGTAGGTAGCGCAGCATAGCAAATAGAGCGAACAACTAGCAAAGGAATGATAGAAGTGATTTCGAGGGTATGGTCATCTTGCCTGCAAGGTTCTCAGAGTTGTCGAAAGCTTGATCCTCATAAGAGTACTCAACAGGTTCCTTGTTCACGAACTCGTCTCCCAGCTCTACCCACAGCAAGAACACAAGCAATGGAACCACAATCAATCACGGGAAATGCACAAGCACCATGATACAAAACATGCAAGATATGCGAGATATGATATGCGATGCGTATGCGTGCTCTGGAAGAAAAAGGATGAACAATGCAGTAATTTGGCAAACCAAGTATGCCACTGGAAAGATGAGATGATTTCGGTCGAAATCGATATAAAGATCACCGGAAACGGATGCACGGTTTGCAAATGGCAAGCAAAACAAGAATGACACGATTCTGCGATTAACAGCATGATAGCACTTAGAATACAACAAGTAACTATGCTACAGCACTCCAACATAGCAACAAAGCATATGACAGTAATCTACAGGAGATTCTTGACAAAATATGAACACTGAGCTACAGCTAGATCACAACATAACAGGTTCAAACAAGCATGGCAAAAGTGCAAAAGATATCAGGTTCACAGACTTGGTGAAATTACTGGACATGGCATAAACAGCATCAGGTAGCAATGTTCAGAGCTAGCAATCAACATGCTACGTGAACTTAACATAGCAAAACAAGGCATTGCATGAATCTACTAAATGCATAGAACAAAAGTCCCTTACTGACCATGAGCCAAAAAGGATCAGAAGATATGATAGCACCCATGTAAACATAGCAAGTTTCGTTAACAGGTTTCAGACTTTGTGAGCTTGATTCACTCACCACAAAGCAATGCATGATAAAATAGCATACCTACAGCAAGATGGAATTTTTATGAAGCTATCCATGGCAAGAAAAAATACATAACATGAAAGGATCAACTACAACAAGCTTGGCAAAATTGAATAACACGTAAACAATCTTCCAGGAACATTTTATAGCAAACGTAGAGCAAGATTAAGACATGCTATGGCAATCCATAATTGCAAACAGGGGCATGGATGGATAGAGAAAAAACTATATCTACAAAACATCCTTACTTAACATAACCAAAAGGAGCATGGATCTCTCCGTAGACACATGGATACACGGCAACAAAATAACAGCAGAAACAGACATGGATCTCTCTGAAAACAGAAACATCACGAAGCCTAGTTTGCATGCTTGTGCTAGTCACCACATAGATCACAAAAATACATGGCATACACCTCTGTAAATATGGCATGGCATACATCAAAACACATGTAGAGCTCCTACTCATAAGATGCACACATTAATAGCAACAAAAATAACAAATCACCAAGTTCTGATAAGTAACAGCAGTAAATATCATATAGCACTCTTGCACCAGGGATTTGGGCATCAATATGGACTCAAACGAGCATGGCACAATGGAACCAAATGAGGAGCATCTCGAGACGAACATTTCGATATATGACACGCATGAAACGGAGCAATATGCAGAGAGTTATGATGCGATGAACAAGAGCATATAATGCAAAAACTTCGGGACTTGGAGAAAATTCGAGGAGGGAGAGAAGACAACCGTGCGAGATCTAGGGTTCGTCGGCGCGCAGATCGAGGAAGGCCGGAGTTGGTCGCCAGAGAAGAGGCTCGGGGGGAGGCGACGGCCGGCGGACGAGGACGGAGGAGGAAGACGCCGGCGGGGTCGGCGACGGGCGCGGCGCCGGCGCGGGAGGGCGGAGTTGCGGGGCGAGGCGCGATAGGGCAGCGAGGCGCCGGCCGACGACGATGGCGGCGGAGGGCGGCGAGGCGGGGCGACGAGGCGGTGGAGACGGGATCCGGCGGCGGCGCGGGGATCCGCGGAAGGAGGCGCGGGCGGCGGCGGAGCGGGCCGGAAGGGGCCCCGCGCGGGCCGGCGGCGGCGCGCGATGGCCGGGCCACGTGGCAGCGCGGGAGAGGCCGGGCGCGGCGGCGGCTGAAACGTCCGGCGGCGGCGGACGTGTCCGGTGGCGACGGGGGCGATTTTGCTAGGGTTTGGACCCGGATTTCGAAGGGGGGGTGTTTTTATAGGTAGAGGGAGCTAGGAGACTCCAAATGGAGTGTGGTTTTCGCCCACACGATCGTGATCGAACGACCGAGAGCATGGAGGGGACTTAGGTGGGTTTTGGGCTGTTTTGGAGGGTTTTGTCCTGCAATACTCAAAAGGCCTTTGCGGTTACCCGGTTAACCGTTGGAGCATCAAACGACCTCCAAATGGCACGAAACTTGACAGGTGGTCTACCGGTGGTATACCAAGGCCACTTGGAAAGCCTCGGTCCATTCCGAGAACGTTTAACACCCGCTCACGAAAAGAGACAAGAGGGGTGCGCCGGTGCACGTGGGAGTGTCGGATTGCAAAACGGACAACGGCGAAAATGCTCGGATGCATGAGACGAACACGTATGCAAATGAGATACACATGATGACATGATATGAGATGCATGACATGAACAAAAAGCAAAACGAAAACAAAACCCGACCACGAAGGGATTATCATAACACATAGCCGAAAATGGCAAGAGTTGGAGTTACAAATATGGAAAGTTACATCCGGGGTGTTACAACACTCCACCACTACGAGAGGATCTCGTCCCGAGATCTAGGACTGAAAGAACTCCGGATATTCGGAACGGAGGTGGTCCTCGCGTTCCCAGGTGGCTTCTCGGTCGGAATGGTGCGACCACTTCACTTTCAGGAATTTGATTGACTTGTTGCGAGTCTTGCGCTCAGTTTCTTCAAGAATAGCAACGGGGTGCTCATGATAAGACAGATCTTCTTGAAGGTCAATATCTTCGAAGTTGATGGTGCGCTCAGTAGTCTTGAAGCACTTGCGAAGCTGTGACACGTGGAACACATCGTGCACGGTCGCGAAGTTGGAGGGAAGCTCAAGTTGATAGGCGAGGTTGCCTCTTTTGCCAATGATTTTGAAAGGACCCACGTATCTAGGAGCAAGCTTCCCTTTGATACCGAAACGACGAGTGCCTTTCATTGGAGAGACGCGGAGGTAGACATGGTCTCCGACTCGAAAGCCACATCACGGTGCTTGCTATCATAGTAACTCTTCTGGCGCGATTGCGTGGCTTTGAGATTTTCACGGATGATTTTACACATTTCTTCAGCCTCTGTGATTAAGTCATTGCCAAGAAGTTGGCGTTCACCAGCCTCTGACCAATTTAGAGGAGTACGACACTTTCTGCCATAGAGAATCTCGAATGGGGCCTTGCCCGAACTTGCTTGGAAGCTGTTGTTGTAGGAGAATTCGGCATATGGAAGACAATCTTCCCACTTAATGCCCAAGGAAATGACACAAGCCCTGAGCATATCTTCAAGGATTTGATTGACTCGCTCGACTTGGCCAATAGTTTGAGGACGGAAAGCTGTGTTGAAGCGAATGTTCGTGCCCATGGCCTTCTGGAAAGAGTCCCAGAACTTAGAAGTGAAGATGCTTCCACGATCTGAAGAAATCAATTGTGGAATGCCGTGCAAGGAGACAATCCTGGAGGTGTATAGCTCTGCCAACTGAGCTGCTGTGATAGATTCTTTGATTGGAAGGAAATGAGCCACTTTAGAAAGCTTGTCGATGACAACGAAGATAGCATCATTTCCGCGCTTGGACTTTGGAAATCCAGTCACGAAGTCCATTTCGATATGATCAAACTTCCGTTCTGGGATAGCAAGAGGTTGGAGGAGACCAGCTGGTCGTTGGTGTTCTGCTTTCACCCTTCGACAGACATCACATTCGTTCACGAATTGGGCGATATCTCGCTTCATTCGAATCCACCAATACGACTTCTTGAGGTCATGGTACATCTTCGTACTTCCAGGATGAATGGAAAGAAGAGAATTGTGCGCCTCGTTCATAATGACTTTCCCTAGATCACCTTTCGGAACCACGAGCCGGTCCTCGAAGAATAAAGTGTCTCTGTCATCAATGTGATAGCAATTGTATTTGGAAAGACCCTTGTCGATACCACGTTTTACCTTCTTCACCATGGTATCCAGGAGTTGTGCCTCACGAATTTGATCTTCCAAAGTAGGAGAGACTATGAGGTTGGCAAGAAAGCCTTGAGGAACAACTTGGAGATTCAGCTTGCGGAAAGCTTCACAAAGGTCCGGTTGGAATGGCTTGATAATTAAGCTGTTGCAATAAGCCTTCCTGCTCAAAGCATCTGCAATGACATTGGCTTTGCCTGGAGTATATTCAATACTCGGATTTTACTCTTGAATCATCTCGACCCATCGAGTCTGCCTGAGATTGAGGTTGGCCTGAGTGAAGATGTACTTGAGACTCTTGTGATCGGTGAAAATGTCCACTTTTCTTCCCAACAAGAGATGTCTCCATGTTATTAATGCATGGACAACTGCCGCCAACTCGAGATCGTGAGTGGGGTAGTTCTTTTCGTTGGGCTTCAACTGACGAGAGGTATAGGCCACAACTTTCTTCTCTTGCATTAAGACATCACCGAGACCTTGAAGGGAAGCATCACAGAAAACTTTGAATGGCTTGGATTCGTCAGGAGGAGTCAAGACAGGAGCTGTGACGAGTTTCTCTTTGAGAGTGTTGAAAGCAACGTCACACTCAGGAGACCAGACATACTTCACATGCTTCTGGAGGAGGTTGGAAAGAGGCTTTGCAATCTTAGTGAAATTCTCAACGAATCTTCGGCAATAGCTTGCAAGATCAAGAAAACTGCGAAGCTGCTTGACATTCTGAGGAGGTTCCCAATTCACAATTGCAGACACCTTCTCGGGATTAACAGCGATGCCCTTGGCAGAGATGATATGACCGAGGTAAAGAACTTCATTGAGCCAAAACTCACATTTGGAAAACTTCGCATAGAATTGATACTCTCTGAGCTTGTCGAGCACCAATCGCAAATGTTTGGCATGACCCTTCTTATTCTTGGAGAAGACCAAAATATCATCGAGATACACCAGGGCGAATTCATTGGTATAGGGGTTGAAGATGAAATTCATCATCCGAGAGAATGTTGGAGGAGCATTGACAAGGTTGAAAGACATGACAGTATATTCATAAGAACCAAAGCTTGTTCTGAATGTTGTCTTGGGAACTTCACGAATGCGAATCTGATGATAACCCATTCGAAGGTCAAGCTTGGAGAAAACTTTGGCACCTTTAAGTTGCTCGAATAGCTCATTGATGTTGGGAAGTGGATACTTGTTCTTGATTGTCTTCTTGTTCAATGGACGGTAGTCGACACAAAGTCTGTCCGTGCCATCCTTCTTCTGGACAAAAAGAACACCACAACCCCATGGAGATGAACTCGGTCTGATCAAACCCAGACGCTCTTGTTCATCGAGCTGTTTCTTCAATTCCTTCAGCTCCTTGGGTCCAAGCTTGTAAGGACGCTTGCAAACGGGTTCCGTGCCAGGCTCTAGATCGATAACGAACTCAACAGGCCGGTGAGGAGGCATACCCGGAAGCTCTTCTGGAAAAACATCTTGATACTCACAAATGACTGGAATTTGAGAAATAGCCTTCAACTCGCCCTTCTCATTGAGAGAAAACAACCGAATAGTTTCATCACGAGCGGCATAGATAATCACATCCTCAGAAGAGTGTGTCAATTGAATTTCCCTGGCAGCACAATCAAGTTGAGCCTTGTGCTTAGAAAGCCAGTACATCCCGAGAATTAGATCAATATCAGAGTCTCCAAGAACAATTGGTTTGGCCAGAAATTTATAGTTTCCCATCTTGATGGAAACATCGGGAGCAACCAAACTAGAAGTCATAAGCTTTCCCGGAGAAACAACTTGCATAACTTTGGATAAAATCTCTGTGTCAACATTGTGCTTCGATGCAAATGGGTATGACATGAAAGAATGCGATGCACCAGTATCAAATAAAACTTTTGCAGGAATATCATTAACTGAGAGATTACCCATTATCACATCAGTAGATTCCTCCGCTTGAGCTGCATTCATCATGTTCACCTTTGCAGACTTAGGATTATGTTTGACCACTACATTGCTAGAAGATCTCACAGGAGGAGGAGGCGGAAGGCGCCTTTGGTTGAAACACTTGTTAGCATAGTGACCTTTCTGCTGACACTTGTTGCAAGTCACCTCTGAGAGTGGATGATGATAAGGAGCATTCGACTTTGGAGCTTGATTCTGAGACTTGTTCTGATAGCCAGGGTTGGATGAGTGGGAAGATCCATGGCCACCTTTGTTCTTCTGCTGGTAAGGCTGACGAAACGGAGGAGGAGGAGGCAACCAGAACTTCTGTTGCTTAGCAGCCACTAGTGAGGAAGAAGAAGACTGAACTGCGTCCCTGACTCTCTTCTTAGAAGCCTCACACTTGAGTTGAGCAGCCTCTTGCTTCAGAGCCATGTTGTAGAAATCATCATACTTGGTCGGCTCAAAAAGCACGAGAGGTAGTTGCAGATCTTCTCTAAGGCCACCTCTGAATTGATAGATCATGCTCTTTTCATCAGGAACATCGTGCTTAGCGAAGCGAGCGAGTTTCTGAAACTGAGTATTGTATTGATACAAGGACATGCTGCCTTGCTTGAGATTGCGGAACTCCTCACGCTTGCTCTCAACAACACTTTGTGGAATGTGGTGAGCTTTGAAGTCTCGGCGGAAATCATCCCAGGTAATCACACGACCTCCTCTGGAATCTTTGTATTGTTGATACCACTCGGCAGCTTGATCCTTGAGTTGAAAAGAAGCGAACTTGACAAAGTCCTCAGGCCTAACATTGCTACATTCAAAATGCTTGTTGATGTCCACGAGCCAATCATCGGCATCTGTGGCCTCAGCACAGTAGCTGAAAGACTTCGGCTGATTTGCGAGGAACTGGTTGAGGGTAGCAAAGTGAGGCCGATTGTTGCCTTGGCCTTGATTTCCTTGATTGCCTTGCCCTTGGGTGCGTTCTTGCAAGAGTTGCAAAATCATCTGAGCATTGGCGTTGGTGGCTGCCATGATAACTTGCCATGCCTCCGGAGGCGGAGGTGGTGGCGGAGGGTTCGCCTGACTCCCCTCGTTGCATTCCGGATTCTGACGCGTTGGCGGAGCCATCCTGAAGAGGGTGACATCCGTTAGCATCTTGATAGACAAATAGACAAGTTGAATCAACGGATAGAAATTGCAACATATAGTCTTCACAATAAACGTTCGAACGAGGATGAACGAATGAATTCCATAGTAAATCATCACACTTCCATTAAGGTGAGAAGCCACTTGATAAAAGGATTGATGAATAAAATAAAAAGGTACGAGTGGAACAAATAAGTGGTAAGGATTACCCAATCACAAACCCAATATCTGCGGGAAGAAATGCTAAGAGCTACTTGAATCCCACCTATAAACTCCCGAAACTTTCTGGTTATGCAATCTGGTGTTGGGGATACAGGGGACACAAAATATATCACCCAAACTAGCAATCCCTAGATCCAGCTGTATCCATCCGTCAACACATAACCAAGAAACCTTCGGAAATCGTGTACCTCAACCTTCGAAAAGCATCCGTTATACGAGTTATGGCAAAACTCCCAAACTCCCGCCCCAGTACTGGGTAGCGTCGAGGTGATCTCACCAACAACTGCATAAAAGAGATTTTCGATGTCGACGAAACTCAGGTATTCCAGAACTGCAACGATAAAATTGTGACGACAACACCTCAGAGCTCAACTCCCCTGGACACTGCCACAACCCCTAAATGTCAGGAGGCACCAAGAACAATGTTCTCGTCACAAAACCATCGGAACGATTCTAAGATACCCGCGTGATCCTAAATTTTTTTTAGTGAAATTTGAGGAGAGAAGAGTCAAAACTTCTATGTCAGGAGGCCTCACCAGAGCGACGAAGGGACTGAGGAGTAAAAAGAATCCTACTCTCCGATATATATAATCCTAAGACTCAAAACATTTTTGTTCTAGACTCAACAATGCCAGCGATTCGATCAAGCAGGGGGCTCCTAAGTCGGGGATGGCTCTGATTACCAACTTGTAACGCCCACGATGCGGCTATATCTCCCACGTGTCGAGGCACGACTTAGAGGCATAACCGCATTGTGGTTTTGTTGCAAGAAGGGTCATCTTCACACAATCCCATGTAATGAACAAGAATGGGATGACGAGAGTTGGCTTACAATCGCCACTTCACACAATACATAAATAAATTCATACATCATCCAAAATCCACACATAGAGCAACTACGGTCAAATCCAAATGAAAATAAGATAACCCCAAATGCTAGATCCCCGGTCGTCCCAACTGGGCTCCACTACCGATCATCCGGAAAAGAAACATAGTAACGACCACGTTCCTCGTCGAACTCCCACTTGAGCTCGGTTGCGTCATCTGCACTGGTATCGTCAGCACCTGCAACTGTTTTGGTAGAATCTGTGAGTCACGAGGACTCAGGAATCTCACACCCGCGAGATCAAGACTATTTAAGCTTATAGGAAAGGATGGTGTAAAGGTGGAGCTGCAGCAGGCACTAAGCATATATGGTGGCTAACATACGCAAATGAGAGCGAGAAGAGAAGCAACGCAACGGTCGCGAAGCTAGAAATGATCAAGAAGTGATCCTGAAACTACTTACGTTCATGCATAACTCAAACCGTGTTCACTTCCCGGACTCCGCCGAGAAGAGACCATCACGGCTACACACACGGTTGATGTATTTTAATTAAGTCAAGTGACAAGTTCTCTACAACCGGACATTAACAAATTCCCATCTGCCTCATAACCGCGGGCACGGCTTTCGAAAGATAATACACTGCAGGGGTGTCCCAACTTAGCCCATTATAAGCTCTCACGGTCAACTTAGCCCATTTGGACCTCTTCCCGCCGTAACCACGGCTTTTGAGGTGGTGGCTCCCAATGTTCCTCTCTTGAAGCCCCTTCATGTACTTAGACTTTTTTTTGGCAGCTTCGGCCTAGCAAGCCGCCTTGAATATTTGAAACTGCTCTTCCGTGATTGTCGGATTATCCTTTACAATCTCGGAGTAGGGTTCCTTCTTGTTGACGATCCATATTTCACCCTTGTTTTCCAGGCGGGCAACGCGTTGCTAAACTTGGTCATGGCGTGTTTGTTTATCTTCTTCATTGCCGGGTCCTTATCTGCATCCTTATAATCCTTTTCATTCCGGCCCCGAAGCAAGAATATCTGGTGCAGCTTCTTTAGGAGGGAGGGCCTCATATTATCTATCTTCTGTAGTTTCTCATCGTTGATGGTGGCGGTTGTCCGTATGATGCAGCCTAATTGATTGCCGTAGCACGCGCGCGCTTCCTCGGGCGCTTTTGGCTCAAAATTGCCGTCGTCCACCTCCGTGACCACCAGTCTAGTAGTCCTGAGCTTGTTAGGAAGCCGTTGCCTCTTTGCTTTCGGTTCTACACCGGCTCCGCTAGTCTTGGCGCCGGTCTCAGTCTCAGCGCCGGTCTCGATACCAGTCTCATTCTTCGCGCCGGTCTCAGTCTCAGCGCCGGTCTCAGTGTCAGCACCGGTCTACGTGTCGGTCTCAGTCCCCGATGCGACCGGTGGGCCCAGCAACAACATCGTCGATTGATCGTCGGCAAGGCTCAAAAATTCGTCTGCCGCCAGGTAGACGTCGTCGCAATAACCAGAACCATGTCCTTCATCGTTGCTAGCCATGTTTCCTACAAATAAATCTGGTCAATTAATTCTAGACCTAATAAAATGAATAATGACATAAAAAGGCCTATGTTTTGCAGGAACGTTGACTCCTTCCCGGTGCGCCAAATCCCGGGCACTCGATATGTCCTAGAGTTTGTAGCACAAGTCATGCCGAAATTCACGGAAAATTTCGGCATGACCTTTGCTAAAAAGTGGACAAGTCGAGAACCTGAAATTTGCCGGAACAGAAATGAATCAACATTCTGGCAAAACATAGGCCACTCAGCTTCATTCCCTGGCAACAACAAAAGGCCACTTGGGCACAATCGAATCACTTCAATGAAAAGATATAACATGACCACTTTAATGAAAAGATATAATCAACAATAAAAGTCTAGGAAGGGATCATCTTTAAAATAAAACTTGCCTAAATTCTTTTCCTAGAAAAATAGTTGTCGAGAAGAAATTTTTCCTCTAACCTAGCGAACCTAGTAACCTAGCTTGTTAACCTAACGAACCAAATTAACCTAGCTAGTTAGTTAACCTAGCTCGTTAACCTAGTTTACTTAGATAATTAACCTAATTAAACTAGTTAACCTAGCTAGTTCTCTGTCAAAGGCCTAAATAAAAAATTTCTTAACCTAGATAATTAACCTAATTAAACTAGTTAACCTAACTAGTTCTTTGTGACAGCCCTAACTACATTTTTGCACTAACCTAGAAAATTAACCTAATTAAACTAGTTAACCTAGCTAGTTAGTATGTCCAATAAAGTTTGTGCTATGCATCAGAGAGAGAGAGAGAGAGAGAGAGAGAGAGGAGGGCTGCTTACAGACGATGGCTCCAGTGGTGGCGAGGGAGGCAGTGGTGGCGAGGGAGGCAGGGGCGTCTCCGGTGACAGCGAGGGAGGCAGTTGTGACAAGGGAGGCAGGGGCGTCGACAGTGGCTCCGGTGGCGCCGAGGGCGGCTCCGGTGGGGTTGATGAGGCTGCGCGGCTCCGGTGGCATTGGGGGCGGCTCTGGTGGCATCGACGGCGCGCAGCTCTGGTGGCTCCGGGGGCGTCGACGTCGGCAGGACGGCGGCGAAGTGGGGCGGCGGCGAATTGGGGACACGGCGGCGAAGTGGGGGAGAGGGATTTGGGGGAGAAGTGGTGGCCGGGTGGAGGGAAAACCGTTGGTTAAGTGAAACATGGCGGTAACGCGCTAGCGGAAACGCGCTATAGCTAAGTTAGCTATAGCGCGTTTCACAAAATGCGCTACTGCTAATCCTGTCTCTTTTTCCCCTATCTCATCTATTTTCCTTTACATTTTATTTTTTCCTTTCTCCTTTTGCTATTTCTTTCATTTTCATTTACTTTTCTATTTGTTGTTCAATTTATTTTCTTTTGGTTAGCAGTAGCGCCTTTCTACCTAAACGCGCTGCTACAATAGACATAGCGGCAGCGCGGTTTAGGCAAGAACGCTACTACTATGTGTAGCTTATCGGCTTAGTCGTGAGAATTTTAGTTGTAGCATGTTTTTTGTGAGGCGCGCTGCTGCTAAGTTTGTATCTGTAGCGCCCTTATCATGCACACGCTGGTGCTATTTAGCACTAGCGCCCTTTTTCAACAAGCGCTACTGCTAAAGTTCTATGTATAATGTTTTGCCTAGTAGTGTACTATTATTGCTGAATGCACATTCAGCCGAATTGGCATATTTGTAGGTCTGGCACAACAATCAAAATGAAATGTCTCAGAGTCTTATCAATTAATACAGACTTGTGTTAAAAACATTACAAACCAAAAAACAAAAAACAATTGTTACATGATCTCTAAAACAAATGGTTTGATCGATTACATGAACAAACAACACAAAGGTTATTCAACGATGGAAAGAACATTTCACCTATGATTTACCAAGTGGGAATTTAATTTCCATTTTTCCTTCAGGACCTTAGCAATGCGGTCAGTCTCAGCTTGCTTCATTTTGAAATCCACCAAATATTTAATGGTTGTCTTGAGTACTGCTTGTGATTGTGTTGTTTGCTTCCTCAAAATGTTAACTTCATCTCTAAATGCAGAAGGAAAATCTCTTTATACCAATAGTTTAGCCTCTAGAGCATCAGCAGTTGGCAATTCATGATGCACGATTGGGCCGGTGCCACAGCTGTGGGATGATACAACGTCCATGGGAACCTCGCTCTTTGATCTTGGGCTAACTTGTTCTGCCATTAAAGTTCCAATTGGATTTCGAGAAGTTGAAGTTAGCAAAACATCTCAACTGGGAGTTATAACAACAACCCCTTTAAACAAAAAAGTAATTAAATAATTTCAATTGGATACTGAAAAGTAGTTATTAGCATCATTGTAACCGATTGCAGCAGCAAAGCAGTTAAACAAACAAGTTTTGCAAAAGGTACCTGTTGTGGCATTGGAGTTTCTCTTGGATCCTGAAAAGTTGAGTAGCTAGTAACGTGATTAGAGCAACCGGTTACAGCAGTAAAGCAGTTCAACAAACAAGTTGTGCAAAAGGAACCTCTTGTGGCATTGGAGTTTCTCTTGGATCCTGAAAAGTTGAGTAGTCAGTAGCTTGATTAGAGCGACAAGTTACAGCAGCAAACCTATTACAAAAATATATTTTTGAAAATGTACCTGCTGTGCAATTGGACTTCCAATTGGATCCTGAAAACTTGAAGTTGGTAAGATGATTATAGCAACAAGTTACAGGAGCAAACCAGGTAAACAAGGAAGTTTCTGAAAACATACCTGTTGTGCCAACGGAGTTTCAGTTGGATCCTGCAAACTTGAATTTTAGCAATCATAAATAAAGTGTTGCAAGAGCAATGAGAAACTAACATCAAACTAGTAAAATTAACCAGTTTTAGCAACGTATTTAATCACACATGAACTAGTAAAACTAACAAGTTCTTGGCAACATATTAAAGTTACAAGTCGGTACTGTTAACTAGCAACACAGACATTGATAAATTTCTTTGATGTAATCAAAATGATTCCAACACACACACACACACACACACATATATATAAGCTAAAAAGATGGTGTCCCTCATATAAACCTGACAGTTGTCTATCTATGAACATGCAAACATTACTAGTGCTACAAGTGATAACAGCAAACCGTTTAAACAAACAGGGTATCAGAACATAATTTACACGTGAATTCTACTGCACCCTAGAAGTACATATGACCAGCTATCTGCGTGCTTAAGAAGCTATTTAAGTTCAGGCAAACAGGTAATTCTTAACTGTAAGTATCAAACACATAGATAGGCGCAATCTATAATATGATTAATACGCTATGACATTATGTAATCAGTAGCAAACTAAATTAAGCCAAGCAACGTAATTGAAATTTTTTGCAATAAGTGGCTAACTAAAATTTTGAGAAGGAGGTAACTAAACTTACACTAGCTCTTTGTACAGGCACACTGCAACTTCTTTTTCGCTTACAAGGTTCTACGAAGGAGTCCATGGCATCAATTGCTTGGATACGCAGTCCCAATACTTCTTTCTTCCCACACTGCATTGATAAGTCGAATGGTTAATCTGATAAGATGGTGCGTCCTTGATATGTTATATGAGGACGGGTTGTCAGACTAGTTGTAGCCACACACATCACATTGGCTTCTACTGTATATTTCATGCGATTACATTTGCCATATCGAGATCTAAGCAATCTACAATAGGATGAAAAGACTGGCATCCTTCACATTATTGGCGAACTCATTTCAAAGAAACAAGCAATTCAGCCATTCTATGGGTAAACCAAAAGCGCCACTGGAATATTTTTCACTACACCAATCATACATGCAAAAAGGGGCAACACAACCGTAGGGGCTGGTATGGGCGGCCGCCTCGGGTGGCTGGAAAGTGTGCACCTAGTTTGAGTCGTCCAGGTTGGCCCAAGCTAGTTTTGTTCGCCCCAACGCACGAGCAGGCAATGTAAAAAATGAAGAAAAGCGTTTCAATTTTTATGGCGTAATAAAGTAAGTGCAAGGCATTCCCTATAGGAGGCTCGCGGCCCAAACGAGCGCCTCCCATATCAATCGACAGCAGGAAAAATCCCAATTCATTCGCTCCAGCCTCCAGTCTGGTTCACTCCTAACCTTGCCACCATTGGACAGACTGACACTGCACTTCCTCGCACCCTTGTTGGACGCTGGTCGCCGTGCTTCAAGCGAATGGAAGGACAAGAAGATGAAGATCCAACCCTGGGTGTAGCCTGCGTGGGAGGATGCGGCGGCAGCACGGGCATGGCATCGAGCTTGCGCAAACGGACAGTCACAGCTTGCAAGAGCAGCATGCGCAACAAGCAGGTACATCACATTCCTGATTATATCTAAGTCAACTTTTCAATTTCTGGCCAATAGTTAAATCCGACGGTGTTGTAAAACGGCTTGTATGTAGGGAATCTACGAGAAAATGAAACAAATTTTTGCTTATTTTAGAACTCCCCCAATCAATACTGAACTGACTAAACCTGATGTATCTAATCATGTTTCTGATGCAAACATACAAGCTCATGTTGTTCTTGTGCCTGAAGTGTCTAATGAACAGACTTCTAATGAAGGATTTGATGAAAACATTTTACATGCTCCTAGTGATGAACCTATAGTGCCTAATGAGGGATCTAATGCAAGCATCTTGCTAGCTCCCGTTGACGGATTTAGTGTCTAATGATGATCCGCTATGTTGAGAGAGACATGGAGATTTGCAGGCATTGATGACAAGCAAATTATAGTATATTTTCATGGCTTGAGGAAATGTCGAGGCCATCTACTAGAAAGTCCCCGTATCATGACAACGTAGCATAAATACTTTTCTAATCTGTTGTTTAAAACTATTGGCATACTTGTGCAGGATAGATATATTGATATGCAGTTTGCGCACTAGTTATAATCTGAACTACTTTGGATCATTAGCTGGTTTCAGAGAACGAATAATTCAAGCAGATACAGACCATGTTAGTAGTCCTTGTACACCATGTTGCATTTTGTGTTTTTTGGTGCTTACATAATTTAGTGTTTTATAATCTGAACTACATTGGATCATTAGCTGGTTTTCAAAGTGCATTTAGCTTCACATTTCTCAAGTTATGTTGATTTCTGGAGTGCAAGTACCTTCGTATTTTTTAAGTTAAAGTTTCGCCCCTGGTAACATGAATTCGTGGATCCGCCACTTCACACAAATCATACACGTAGGCCAGTACGAATTAAATGAAATGCAAGGACTTACGCTAGCTCGTTGTACAGGCTCACTCCAGCTCTAGTTGCGCTTGGGATGTTCCATGTACAAGTCCATGTTACCACTTGCTTGGATGTGTAGGCCTTGTGCTCCTTGCATCTGCTACCTCTTGAGCACTGCATTGGTTTTCCCTTGAAGAGGAAAGGGTGATGCAGCAAAGTAGCGTAAGTATTTGCCTCAGTTTTTGAGAACCAAGGTATCAATCCAGTAGGAGGCCACGCTCAAGTCCCTTGCAGCTACACAAACAAATAAAAACCTCGCAACCAACGCAATAAAGGGGTTGTCAATCCCTTCACGGTCACTTACGAAAGTGAGATCTGATAGATATGATAAGATAATATTTTTAGTATTTTTATAATAAAGAAAAATAAAGATGCAAAGTAAAATAAAAGCAATAAAAATAGCTAAGTGTTGGGTGATTAATATGATGGAAAATAGACCCGAGGGCCATAGGTTTCACTAGTGGCTTCTCTCAAGAGCATAAGTATTATGGTGGGTGAACAAATTACTGTTGAGCAATTGATAGAATTGAGCATAGTTATGAGAATATCTAGGTATGATCATGTATATAGGCATCACGTCCATGACAAGTAGACCGACTCCTGCCTGCATCTAGTACTATTACTCCACACATCGACCGCTATCCAGCATGCATCTAGAGTATTAAGTTCATAAGAACAGAGTAACACTTTAAGCAAGATGACATGATGTAGAGGGATAAACTCATGCAATATGATATAAACCCCATCTTGTTATCCTCGATGGCAACAATACAATACGTGCCTTGCTGCCCCTGCTGTCACTGGAAAAGGACACCGCAAGATTGAACCCAAAGCTAAGCACTTCTCCCATTGCAAGAAAGATCAATTTAGTAGGCCAAACCAAACTGATAATTCGAAGTGACTTGCAAAGATAACCAATCATACATAAAAGAATTCACAGGAGATTAAAATATTGTTCATAGATAATCTTGATGATAAACCCACAATTCATCTGTCTCAACAAACGCACCGCAAAAGAAGATTACATCAAACAGATCTCCACGAGAATCGTGGAGAACTTTGTATTGAGATCCAAACAGAGAGAAGAAGCCATCTAGCTAATAACTATGGACCCAAAGGTCTGAGGTAAACTACTCACACATCATCGGAGAGGCTATGGTGTTGATGTAGAAGCCCTCCGTGATCAATGCCCCCTCCGGCGGAGCGCTGGAAAAGGCCCCAAGATGGGATCTCACGGGTACAGAAGGTTGCGCCGGTGGAATTAGGTTTTTGGCTCCGTATCTGATAGTTTGGGGGTACGTAGGTATATATAGGAGGAAGAAGTATGTCGGTGGAGCAACATGGGCCCCACAAGGGTGGAGGGCGCGCCCAAGGGGGTAGGTGCGCCCCCTGCCTCGTGCTCTCCTGGTTGCTTTCTTGACGTAGGGTCCATGTCCTCTGGTTCACGTTTGTTCCGAAAATCACGTTCCCGAAGGTTTCGTTCCGTTTGGACTCCGTTTGATATTCTTTTTCTGCGAAACACTGAAATAGGCAAAAAACAGCAATTTGGGTTGGGCCTCCGGTTAATAGGTTAGTCCCAAAAATAATATAAAAGCGTATAATAAAGCCCATTAACATCCAAAACAGAATATAATATAGCATGGAACAATCAAAAATTATAGATACGTTGGAGACGTATCAGCATCCCCCTCTGAATTTTTGACACGACGAATGGTTGATCAAATAAGAGGAATCGACCTTGCTATTGTACCGAAGGACATGTACTTACAAGGTTATACCAGTGTGCAGGATGTGTACCAGATCCCGTAGCACCGTCATGCTTTGCTAAAAATGATTTTGCTTGTTTCAGATGATATCTCCAGAAGAAATAAGAGTTAAAGTCAGAGTTGCATAGGCGTGTATGCTAAGAGAGGAGTGAGAGGATATCCAAACATCATCGTAACAGTGCACACGGGAGTGATATGTGGATACCTAGTTAGGGTCGACGTTTGGGCATGCTTGCCTAGCTAGAGTGCGGGTCACTTCAGAGCCGTTGAGGGAGATGCACTGGCGTTGGCTGGCCGCGCACGGTTGCAGATCTTGAATGGCAGCGAGGGGCCCACCTGTCATGAAACAAATTTGGACCCATATATAAAATAAAAATTAAATAGGACGAGCATCGAACATGCGACTAGGGCCTTCAAGCCGCACGTCAACAGGCAACATAGTACAGCAACATTTGTTGTACCCCCCGCTTTGTTGTTATAATGTTTTTATATTACCACAGCCTATTTAACGGATAACATGTTTTGATGTTATTTTTAGTACATTAGTGGGACTAGCTCATTAGCACGTATTATTCGCCTTCACTTACTGGTGGGTTCCATGTCTACTCTCTCTCTCTCTCTCTCTCTCTCTCTCTCTCCTCCTCTTCTATGTTTAGACGGACGGGCAAACAGGAAGAACTCGTGGGCGATGTTACTGTTGACCATATATGGACGTGTTCACAAGTTACGACACCAGTTTCACGTACTAGAAGTACTAGTCAATGTGTACGTGCAATGCACGTTAATTTGGAAGTATATTAAGTGCATGCCACTGGTACGCGTCGGTCCTAAACAAACGGTTTTTAATCCCTTTCCACGACGGCATTCAGAACCGTCGCCAAGTGAGGGTGGGCGATAGGGGGGTCCTTCCCACACGACCCAGAAACCGTTGGGGATATGCCCTCCTGGCACACACACGCTCGGCAAAAATGAGGTCATGTGCAACCGGCGAGCACTCAAATACAGACATACGTACAGTAGTGCTAAAAAATACAATTATACAGGCGAAATTATTTCCGGTCGTAAGTACATCCCACACGGTCAGTCACGGCTAAAAGGTTCCGTTCGTATATACATCCCACGGTTTGCAAGGTGGCGTAACACAAACAGTTTTCAACAGAATGTCGTGTGTGATTGTTCATTGATCCAACACGGTTTATTCCTAGAAACTGTGCGCGTTGCCTCAGGTCATCGCCCACGATGTTTTCTAATTAAACGTTTGCAATAAGAAAACCAATTAGCATGCTAATTGGCCAATTAGCGGGCTAATTGCCCTATTATTAATAATCCATTTGCTAATCCAATTGACATTCATATTAAGCACATAATATATTCCATTTCCATATTAAGGAAGCAGGACTTCATAATTGAAATACATCGTAGTACAAGATGATATAGCTTCAGCACTTAGCCACCCCATTACACAACTGCACCAGCAGCAAGTTTCACATGCAACATCTAGAACCTTTCGAAATTAGCATCATAGATGGTACATAGAGAGATGCATCTCATCTGGAAAACTGCTGAAGCGGAAGGCGAATATTGAGCCTTCATTCATGTTGAAGGTCTTTGCAACTTTAGGACAGTGCCCGTGGATGATTGACCGTCCATCCTTCGACATCTTCAGGAACACTTCAATATTGAACCATCGGTGTTGTATGAAAACTTTCCTCGCCTCCTGACCACAGAGGTGGTTTGAGAGGTAATCATCAGTGAACCTTGAAAACAAGGATGTGCATAAATATCTTCTCTATATTGGAAACTTTCATCGCCTCCCTGCAACACATTTAAGGTAGTTAGTCATTAGGTTAAGTAAGGGTTCGCATGCTATTAGTAAAATATGTTGATGAAAAATAAGCACACTGCAGATTCATCAGATTAATTCAAGCCACATGGAAAACCCATTTATCCAAACCAAGCATGCTTCAGAACTAGGAAATATGGCACTTTTATATGTTTCTCATGTATTAAGTGCAGCCAAATTCGATTTATTCCTCACATGGTATACAATAACAGAATGCAGCTACAACAATTGAACATCGCATTGCAGAATTGAACCAAGCAGTTAACTAAACACCACAACAAATGAACCAAACGTTAACTGAGCACGACATTGCACAATATAACATACTCCCAATAGAAGATCAGACAGTTAACCAAATGAAGCATGCTTAACAACTTGGAAATATAGAAATTGTATTTGTTTCTCATGTATTTAGTACAACCAAATTCGATTTATTCCTCACATGGTATACAATAACAGAATGCAGCTACAACAATTGAACATCGCATTGCAGAATTGAACCAAGCAGTTA
>NC_057811.1:268640359-268648886 GCF_018294505.1 Triticum aestivum
ACATACTCCAAATAGAAGATCAGACAGTTAACCAAACGAATCATGCTTAACAACTTGGAAATATAGCAATTGTATTTGTTTCTCATGTATTTAGTACAACCAAATTCGATTTATTCCTCACATGGTGTACAATAACAGAATACAGCCACAACAATTGAACATCGCATTGCAGAATTGAACCAAGCAGTTAACTAAACACCACAACAAATGAACCAAACATTAACTGAGCACCACATTGCACAATATAACATACTCCTAATAGAAGATCAGACAGTTAACCAGACCAAGCATGTTGAACAACTTGGAAATATAGCAATTGTATTTGTTTCTCATATATTTAGTACAGCCAAATTAGATTTATTCCTCACATGGTATACAATAACAAAATGCAGCCACAACAATTGAACATCGCATTGCAGAATTGAACCAAGCAGGTAACTAAACACCACAACAAGTGAACCAAGCCACAACAAATGAACCAAGCAGTTAACTAAACACCAATTGAACAATATAACATACTCCTAATAGAAGATCAGACAGTTAACCAAACCAAGCACGCTTAAAAACTTGGAAATATTGCACCCTGAAGAATTGAACATCACATTTGTAGAATTGAACCAAGCAGTTAATTGAACACCACATTGCATGACATATAGAACATATACACTATAGCAGAAGACTGCATGGTAAAAGTAGATAGCACAGTTCACTATAATTTGTGAAGGAAAGGCAGTAGCTAGCAAACTGAACATGGGTCCTTATAGTGAGCTAATAAGACAAGCTACTAATCATTGTCGGAGATATCGATGACGATTGGCTGCTTGGACATGTAAGAGGGCGAGGCCTCTGCATCGTGGGTTCCCTCGTTGTAGTGGTGAGTTGCCTGAGCCGCTACGGGCACCAACCTGCTGGCTCTCGAGATGAGGTAAGCACGTGCACGCTGAGAAAACACCTCATACTCTTCGTCGAAGGCACCGATGGTGGCCTTGAGAAAACGCCACAAACTATCATTTAAAACAGCAAACCACATCGCGGCGTAAGCGCGTGAGGCGTTAACGGTGGCCTCGATGGCGAGGTGCTCCTCCAAGATCTGGGGGTCGGCACGAATGGCAGCCATCGCGACCTCATCCGCGCGTGCGGCCGCGATTTGCTTCTCCGCTGCCAAATGCTCCTTGAGGTCCTGGGTATACTGCATGCACCATGGCTTAGGCTGGCGCTTATTTGGTGGAGGGGTCGGTGATTTTGGTAGAAGGTGCCAAACTCGCGCCGGCGGTCGGGGCATGTGGTATGTGGAAGGAGGAGGGGGATGGGGGTCGGGTGTGGATTACCTACCTGGATAGGTGAGGCTGAGCAACGTGAAGGAGGGTCACCGGCGAGGAGGCAGTGGCGCTGCAAGCAAGGAGTGAAGGTTTCAACTTGGAAAGGAAGGCGGAAAGAGGGCAAATGTGGCTTCTGGTAAGGGGGAGGGGAGAGGAGGTAGATATTTCCGCGGAAGCCGAATATTTGGAATCGCTTCAGCCAAAAAACTGGCGCGCAAAGTGTCATCAGTCACGGTCCCTAATTCAGTCACGGTCCCTAATTCAGTCACGGTCTGAAGATATTTTGTGCTGCATCTCACACGGTTGGTTATAACAAACTGTGTGGGATCTACATGATTTTCTTCCTGATTTGAATTACATAATGGGGTAACAGTGGCCATGGACAATGTTTGAATTGCTAGACCTTTTATCTGCAGCGATCTAAAAAGAATTGGAATTATTCAGGGTTCGTTTGGACATTTTTATGCATGAAGTGAGGTTTCAATGCATTTATGTGCATAATTCAAATTTGCACTACATGCACATACTCCAGTGCATATAAATTGGTTGAAAAATCAAATCTTTGTCCTTGGGTGCATGCTTAGGGCCCATGCAAGAAATGGGAATGAATGTCAAGCACCCTGCCACCGTCACTCGGCCGCAAACATTGAGATACCTGGTTTTTAAATTCTAGTAAATCCAAAAGTCGTCTGGAATTCATGAAACTTGGCATGCTATCATGGAGCGTCATCAACATGGTGTGGTGAAGTTTTTGTCCCATTTGGGGCAGGTTTGGGTATATGATTCTCACAAACCAGAGCTTCTCACAACAAGCATGATGGTTTCGGTAGGGAATGCCCCAACTTTGGGGGCAAAACGATATCCATTGCCTCATATTGCTTTCAATTTTTTTTCTCGTATCAACATAGAACAACAGGAGTGTTGTGTTATTTTTTCTGATTTTTCGGGGTTCATTTGGACATTTTCATGCATTAAGTGAGTTTTCAATGCATTTATGTGCATAATTCAAATTTGAACTACATGCACATGCTCCAGTGCATATAAATTGGTTGAAAAATCAAATCTTTGTCCTTGGGTGCATGCTTTGGTCCAATGCAAGAAATGGGAATGAATTTCAAACACCCTGCCAACGTCACCCGGACGCAAACATTGAGATACCTGGTTTTTAAATTCTAGTAAATCCAAAACTCATCTGAAATTCATGAAACTTGGCATGATATCATGTAGGGGCATCAACATGTCGTGTTAAAGTTTTGTACCATTTGGGGCGGGTTTTGGTATATGCTTCTCACAAACCAGAGCTTCTCACAACAAGCATGATGGTTTCGGTAGGGAACGCCCGAACTTTGGTTGTTGAAACGATAGCCATTGCCTCGTATTGCTTTAAAAAAAATTCTCGTGTCAACATAGAACAACAGGAGTGTTGTATTATTTTTTATGATTTTTCGGGGTTCGTTTGGACATCATTATTATGCATTAAGTAAGTTTTCAATGCATTTATGTGCATAATTCAAATTGGAACTGCATGCACATGCTGCAGTGCATATAAATTGGTTGAGAAATCAAATCTTTGTCGTTGGGTGCATGCTTAGGTCCCATGCAAGAAATGGGAATGAATGTCAAACACCCTGCCACCGTAACTCGGCCGCAAACATTGAGATACCTGGTTTATAAATTCTAGTAAATCGAAAACTCGTCTGAATTTCATGAAACTTGGCATGCTATCGTGGAGCGTCATCAACATTGCGTGGTAAAGTTTTTGCCCCATTTGGGGCAGGTTTGGGTATATGCTTCTCACAAACTAGAACTTCTCACAACAAGCATAATGGTTTCGGTAGGGAACGCCCCAACTTTGGGGGTGAAACGATAGCCATTGCCTCATATTGCTTTCAAATTTTTTTCTCGTGTCAACATAGAACAACAGGAATGTTGTGTTATTCTTTTGTGATTTTTCATGATTCGTTTGGACATTTTATGCATTAAGTGCGTTTTCAATGCATTTATGTGCATAATTCAAATTTGAACTACATGCACATGCTCCGGTGCATATAAATTGGTTGAAAAATCAAACTTTGTCCTTGGGTGCATGCTTACGGCCCATGCAAGAAATGGGAATGAATGTCAAACACCCTGCGACCGTCATTCGGCCGCAAACATTGAGATACCTGGTTTTTAAATTCTAGTAAATCCAAAACTCATCTGAAATTCATGAAACTTGGCATGCTATCATGGAGCGGCATCAACATGTCGTGGTGAATTTTTTGTCCCATTTGGGGCAGGTTTGGGTATGTGCTTCTCACAAACCAGAGCTTCTCACAACAAGCATGATGGTTTCGGTAGGTAATGCCCCAACTTTGGTGGCGAAATGATATCCATTGCCTTGTATTGCTTTCAATTTTTTTCTCGTGTCAACATAGAACAACAGGAGTGTTGTGTTATTTTTTGTGATTTTTTGGGGTTCGTTTGGACATTTTTATGCATTAAGTGAGTTTTCAATGCAGTTATGTGCATAATTCAAATTTGAACTACATGCACATGCTCCGGTGCATATAAATTGGTTGAAAAATAAAATCTTTGTCCTTGGGTGCATGCTTAGGTCCCATGCAAGAAATGGGAATGAATGTCAAACACCCTGCCACCGTCACTCGGCCGTAAACATTGAGATACCTGGTTTAGAAATTCTAGTAAATCGAAAACTCGTCTGAAATTCATGAAACTTGGCATGCTATCATGGAGCGGAATCAACATTTCGTGGTGAATTTTTTTGTCCCATTTGGGGCAGGTTTGGGTATGTGCTTCTCACAAACCAGAGCTTCTCACAACAACTATGGTGGTTTCAGTAGGGAACACCCCATCTTTGGGGGCGACATGATATCCATTGCCTCGTATTGCTTTCAATTTTTTTCTCGTGTCAACATAGAACAACAGGAGTGTTGTGTTATTTTTTGTGATTTTTCGGGGTTCGTTTGGACATTTTTATGCATTAAGTGAGTTTTCAATGCAGTTATGTGCATAATTTAAATTTGAACTACATGCACATGCTTCGGTGCATATAAATTGGTTGAAAAATCAAATCTTTGTCCTTGGGTGCATGCTTAGGTCCCATGCAAGAAATGGGAATGAATGTCAAACACCCTGCCACCGTCACTCGGCCGCAAACATTGAGATACCCGGTTTAGATATTCAAGTAAATCGAAATCTCGTCTGAAATTCATGAAACTTGGCATGCTATCATGGAGCGGAATCAACATGTCGTGGTGAATTTTTTGTCCCATTTGGGGCAGGTTTGGGTATGTGCTTCTCACAAACCAGAGCTTCTCACAACAAGCATGATGGTTTCAGTAGGGAACACCCCATCTTTGGGGGCGACATGATATCCATTGCCTCGTATTGCTTTCAATTTTTTTCTCGTGTCAACATAGAACAACAGGAGTGTTGTGTTATTTTTTGTGATTTTTCGGGGTTCGTTTGGACATTTTTATGCATTAAGTGAGTTTTCAATGCAGTTATGTGCATAATTCAAATTTAACTACATGCACATGCTCCGGTGCATATAAATTGGTTGAAAAATCAAATCTTTGTCCTTGGGTGCATGCTTAGGTCCCATGCAAGAAATGGGAATGAATGTCAAACTCCCTGCCACCGTCACTCTGCCGCAAACATTAAGATACCTTGTTTAGAAATTCTAGTAAATCGAAAACTCGTCTGAAATTCATGAAACTTGGCATGCTATCATGGAGCGTCATCAAAATGGTGTGGTAAAGTTTTTGTCCCATTTGGGGCAGGTTTGGGTATATGCTTCTCACAAACTAGACCTTTCTCACAACAAGCATGATGGTTTCGATAGGGAACGCCCCAACTTTGGGGGTGAAACGATAGCCATTGCCTCATATTGCTTTCAAATTTTTTTCTCGTGTCAACATAGAACAACAGGAGTGTTGTGTTATTCTTTTGTGATTTTTCATGGTTCGTTTGGACATTTTATGCATTAAGTGCGTTTTCAATGCATTTATGTGCATAATTCAAATTTGAACTACATGCACATGCTCCGGTGCATATAAATTGGTTGAAAAATCAAATCTTTGTCCTTGGGTGCATGCTTAGGTCCCATGCAAGAAATGGGAATGAATGTCAAACACCCTGCCACCGTCACTCAGCCGCAAACAATGAGATACCTGGTTTTTAAATTCTAGTGAATCCAAAACTCGTCCGAAATTCATGAAACTTGGCATGCTATCATGGAGCGGCATCAACATGTCATGGTAAAGTTTTTGCCCCATTTGGGGCAGGTTTGGGTATATGCTTCTCACAAACCAGAGCTTCTCACAGCAAGCATGATGGTTTCGGTAGGGAATGCCCCAACTTTGGTGGCGAAACGATATCCATTGCCTTGTATTGCTTTCAATTTTTTTCTCGTGTCAACATAGAACAACAGGAGTGTTGTGTTATTTTTTGGGGTTCGTTTGGACATTTTTATGCATTAAGTGAGTTTTCAATGCAGTTATGTGCATAATTCAAATTTGAACTACATGCACATGCTCCGGTGCATATAAATTGGTTGAAAAATCAAATCTTTGTCCTTGGGTGCATGCTTAGGTCCCATTCAAGAAATGGGAATGAATGTCAAACACCCTGCGACCGTCATTCGGCCGCAAACATTGAGATACCTGGTTTTTAAATTCTAGTAAATCCAAAACTCATCTGAAATTCATGAAACTTGGCATGCTATCATGGAGCAGCATCAACATGTCGTTGTGAATTTTTTGTCCCATTTGGGGCAGGTTTGGGTATGTGCTTCTCACAAACCAGAGCTTCTCACAACAAGCATGATGGTTTCGGTAGGTAATGCAACAACTTTGGTGGCGAAACGATATCCATTGCCTTGTATTGCTTTCAATTTTTTTCTCGTGTCAACATAGAACAACAGGAGTGTTGTGTTATTTTTTGTGATTTTTTGGGGTTCGTTTGGACATTTTTATGCATTAAGTGAGTTTTCAATGCAGTTATGTGCATAATTCAAATTTGAACTACATGCACATGCTCCGGTGCATATAAATTGGTTGAAAAACAAAATCTTTGTCCTTGGGTGCATGCTTAGGTCCCATGCAAGAAATGGGAATGAATGTCAAACACCCTGCCACCGTCACTCGGCCGTAAACATTGAGATACCTGGTTTAGAAATTCTTGTAAATCGAAAACTCGTTTGAAATTCATGAAACTTGACATGCTATCATGGAGCGGAATCAACATTTCGTGGTGAATTTTTTGTCCCATTTGGGGCAGGTTTGGGTATGTGCTTCTCACAAACCAGAGCTTCTCACAACAACCATGATGGTTTCAGTAGGGAACACCCCATCTTTGGGGGCGACATGATATCCATTGCCTCGTATTGCTTTCAATTTTTTTCTCGTGTCAACATAGAACAACAGGAGTGTTGTGTTATTTTTTGTGATTTTTCGGGGTTTGTTTGGACATTTTTATGCATTAAGTGAGTTTTCAATACAGTTATGTGCATAATTCAAATTTGAACTACATGCACATGCTCCGGTGCATATAAATTGTTGAAAAATCAAATCTTTGTCCTTGGGTGCATGCTTAGGTCCCATGCAAGAAATGGGAATGAATGTCAAACACCCTGCCACCGTCACTCGGCCGCAAACATTGAGATACCCGGTTTAGATATTCTAGTAAATCGAAATCTCGTCTGAAATTCATGAAACTTGGCATGCTATCATGGAGCGGAATCAACATGTCGTGGTGAATTTTTTGTCCCATTTGGGGCAGGTTTGGGTATGTGCTTCTCACAAACCAGAGCTTCTCACAACAAGCATGATGGTTTCGGTAGGTAATGCAACAACTTTGGTGGCGAAACGATATCCATTGCCTTGTATTGCTTTCAATTTTTTTCTCGTGTCAACATAGAACAACAGGAGTGTTGTGTTATTTTTTGTGATTTTTCGGGGTTCGCTTGGACATTTTTATGCATTAAGTGAGTTTTCAATGCAGTTATGTGCATAATTCAAATTTGAACTACATGCACATGCTCCGGTGCATATAAATTGGTTGAAAAATCAAATCTTTGTCCTTGGGTGCATGCTTAGGTCCCATGCAAGAAATGGGAATGAATGTCAAACACCCTGCCACCGTCACTCGGCCGCAAACATTGAGATACCCGGTTTAGAAATTCTAGTAAATCGAAAACTCGTCTGAAATTCATGAAACTTGGCATGCTATCATGGAGCGGAATCAACATGTCGTGGTGAATTTTTTGTCCCATTTGGGGCAGGTTTGGGTATGTGCTTCTCACAAACCAGAGCTTCTCACAACAAGCATGATATGTTTCAGTACGGAACACCCCATCTTTGGGGGCGACATGATATCCATTGCCTCGTATTGCTTTCAATTTTTTTCTCGTGTCAACATAGAACAACAGGAGTGTTGTGTTATTTTTTGTGATTTTTCGGGGTTCGTTTGGACATTTTTATGCATTAAGTGAGTTTTCAATGCAGTTATGTGCATAATTCAAATTTGAACTACATGCACATGCTCCGGTGCATATAAATTGGTTGAAAAATCAAATATTTATCCTTGGGTGCATGCTTAGGTCCCATGCAAGAAATGGGAATGAATGTCAAACACCCTGCCACCGTCACTCGGCCGCAAACATTGAGATACCTGGTTTAGAAATTATAGTAAATCGAAAACTCGTCTGAAATTCATGAAACTTGGCATGGTATCATGGAGCGTCATCAAAATGGTGTGGCAAAGTTTTTGTCCCATTTGGGGCAGGTTTGGGTATATGCTTCTCACAAACTAGACCTTCTCACAACAAGCATGATGGTTTCGGTAGGGAATGCCCCAACTTTGGTGGCGAAACGATATCCATTGCCTCATATTGCTTTGAAATTTTTTTCTCTTGTCAACATAGAACAACAGGAGTGTTGTGTTATTCTTTTGTGATTTTTCATGGTTCGTTTGGACATTTTATGCATTAAGTGCGTTTTCAATGCATTTATGTGCATAATTCAAATTTGAACTACATGCACATGCTCCGGTGCATATAAATTGGTTGAAAAATCAAATCTTTGTCCTTGGGTGCATGCTTAGGTCCCATTCAAGAAATGGGAATGAATGTCAAACACCCTGCGACCGTCATTCGGCCGCAAACATTGAGATACCTGGTTTTTAAATTCTAGTAAATCCAAAAC
>NC_057811.1:268648896-268649379 GCF_018294505.1 Triticum aestivum
TTGAACTACATGCACATGCTCCGGTGCATATAAATTGGTTGAAAAATCAAATATTTATCCTTGGGTGCATGCTTAGGTCCCATGCAAGAAATGGGAATGAATGTCAAACACCCTGCCACCGTCACTCGGCCGCAAACATTGAGATACCTGGTTTAGAAATTCTAGTAAATCGAAAACTCGTCTGAAATTCATGAAACTTGGCATGGTATCATGGAGCGTCATCAAAATGGTGTGGTAAAGTTTTTGTCCCATTTGGGGCAGGTTTGGGTATATGCTTCTCACAAACTAGACCTTCTCACAACAAGCATGATGGTTTCGGTAGGGAATGCCCCAACTTTGGTGGCGAAACGATATCCATTGCCTCATATTGCTTTGAATTTTTTTTCTCTTGTCAACATAGAACAACAGGAGTGTTGTGTTATTCTTTTGTGATTTTTCATGGTTCGTTTGGACATTTTATGCATTAAGTGCGTTTTCAATGCA
>NC_057811.1:268649389-268652652 GCF_018294505.1 Triticum aestivum
AAAGTTTTTGTCCCATTTGGGGCAGGTTTGGGTATATGCTTCTCACAAACTAGACCTTCTCACAACAAGCATGATGGTTTCGGTAGGGAATGCCCCAACTTTGGTGGCGAAACGATATCCATTGCCTCATATTGCTTTGAAATTTTTTTCTCTTGTCAACATAGAACAACAGGAGTGTTGTGTTATTCTTTTGTGATTTTTCATGGTTCGTTTGGACATTTTATGCATTAAGTGCGTTTTCAATGCATTTATGTGCATAATTCAAATTTGAACTACATGCACATGCTCCGGTGCATATAAATTGGTTGAAAAATCAAATCTTTGTCCTTGGGTGCATGCTTAGGTCCCATTCAAGAAATGGGAATGAATGTCAAACACCCTGCGACCGTCATTCGGCCGCAAACATTGAGATACCTGGTTTTTAAATTCTAGTAAATCCAAAACACATCTGAAATTCATGAAACTTGGCATGCTATCATGGAGCGGCATCAACATGTCGTGGTGAATTTTTTGTCCCATTTGGGGCAGGTTTGGGTATGTGCTTCTCACAAACCAGAGCTTCTCACAACAAGCATGATGGTTTCGGTAGGTAATGCAACAATTTTGGTGGCGAAACGATATCCATTGCCTTGTATTGCTTTCAATTTTTTTCTCGTGTCAACATAGAACAACAGGAGTTTTGTGTTATTTTTTGTGATTTTTCGGGGTTCATTTGGACATTTTTATGCATTAAGTGAGTTTTCAATGCAGTTATGTGCATAATTCAAATTTGAACTACATGCACATGCTCCGGTGCATATAAATTGGTTGAAAAATCAAATCTTTGTCCTTGGGTGCATGCTTAGGTCCCATGTAAGAAATGGGAATGAATGTCAAACACCCTGCCACCATCACTCGGCCGCAAACATTGAGATACCCGGTTTAGAAATTCTAGTAAATCAAAAACTCGTCTGAAATTCATGAAACTTGGCATGCTATCATGGAGCGGCATCAACATGTCGTGGTGAATTTTTTGTCCCATTTGGGGCAGGTTTGGGTATGTGCTTCTCACAAACCAGAGCTTCTCACAACAAGCATGATGGTTTCGGTAGGTAATGCAACAACTTTGGTGGCGAAACGATATCCATTGCCTTGTATTGCTTTCAATTTTTTTCTCGTGTCAACATAGAACAACAGGAGTGTTGTGTTATTTTTTGTGATTTTTCGGGGTTCGCTTGGACATTTTTATGCATTAAGTGAGTTTTCAATGCAGTTATGTGCATAATTCAAATTTGAACTACATGCACATGCTCCGGTGCATATAAATTGGTTGAAAAATCAAATCTTTGTCCTTGGGTGCATGCTTAGGTCCCATGCAAGAAATGGGAATGAATGTCAAACACCCTGCCACCGTCACTCGGCCACAAACATTGAGATACCCGGTTTAGAAATTCTAGTAAATCGAAAACTCGTCTGAAATTCATGAAACTTGGCATGCTATCATGGAGCGGAATCAACATGTCGTGGTGAATTTTTTGTCCCATTTGGGGCAGGTTTGGGTATGTGCTTCTCACAAACCAGAGCTTCTCACAACAAGCATGATATGTTTCAGTACGGAACACCCCATCTTTGGGGGCGACATGATATCCATTGCCTCGTATTGCTTTCAATTTTTTTCTCGTGTCAACATAGAACAACAGGAGTGTTGTGTTATTTTTTGTGATTTTTCGGGGTTCGTTTGGACATTTTTATGCATTAAGTGAGTTTTCAATGCAGTTATGTGCATAATTCAAATTTGAACTACATGCACATGCTCCGGTGCATATAAATTGGTTGAAAAATCAAATATTTATCCTTGGGTGCATGCTTAGGTCCCATGGAAGAAATGGGAATGAATGTCAAACACCCTGCCACCGTCACTCGGCCGCAAACATTGAGATACCTGGTTTAGAAATTATAGTAAATCGAAAACTCGTCTGAAATTCATGAAACTTGGCATGGTATCATGGAGCGTCATCAAAATGGTGTGGTAAAGTTTTTGTCCCATTTGGGGCAGGTTTGGGTATATGCTTCTCACAAACTAGACCTTCTCACAACAAGCATGATGGTTTCGGTAGGGAATGCCCCAACTTTGGTGGCGAAACGATATCCATTGCCTCATATTGCTTTGAATTTTTTTTCTCTTGTCAACATAGAACAACAGGAGTGTTGTGTTATTCTTTTGTGATTTTTCATGGTTCGTTTGGACATTTTATGCATTAAGTGCGTTTTCAATGCAATTATGTGCATAATTCAAATTTGAACTACATGCACATGCTCCGGTGCATATAAATTGGTTGAAAAATCAAATCTTTGTCCTTGGGTGCATGCTTAGGTCCCATGCAAGAAATGGGAATGAATGTCAAACACCCTGCCACCGTCACTCGGCCGCAAACATTGAGATACCCGGTTTAGAAATTCTAGTAAATCGAAAACTCGTCTGAAATTCATGAAACTTGGCATGCTATCATGGAGCGGAATCAACATGTCGTGGTGAATTTTTTGTCCCATTTGGGGCAGGTTTGGGTATGTGCTTCTCACAAACCAGAGCTTCTCACAACAAGCATGATATGTTTCAGTAGGGAACACCCCATCTTTGGGGGCGACATGATATCCATTGCCTCGTATTGCTTTCAAATTTTTTCTCGTGTCAACATAGAACAACAGGAGTGTTGTGTTATTTTTTATGATTTTTCGGGGTTCGTTTGGACATTTTTATGCATTAAGTGAGTTTTCAATGCAGTTATGTGCATAATTCAAAATTGAACTACATGCACATGCTCCGGTGCATATAAATTGGTTGAAAAATCAAATATTTATCCTTGGGTGCATGCTTAGGTCCCATGCAAGAAATGGGAATGAATGTCAAACACCCTGCCACCGTCACTCGGCCGCAAACATTGAGATACCTGGTTTAGAAATTCTAGTAAATCGAAAACTCGTCTGAAATTCATGAAACTTGGCATGGTATCATGGAGCGTCATCAAAATGGTGTGGTAAAGTTTTTGTCCCATTTGGGGCAGGTTTGGGTATATGCTTCTCACAAACTAGACCTTCTCACAACAAGCATGATGGTTTCGGTAGGGAATGCCCCAACTTTGGTGGCGAAACGATATCCATTGCCTCATATTGCTTTGAATTTTTTTTCTCTTGTCAACATAGAACAACAGGAGTGTTGTGTTATTCTTTTGTGATTTTTCATGGTTCGTTTGGACATTTTATGCATTAAGTGCGTTTTCAATGCA
>NC_057811.1:268653182-268659371 GCF_018294505.1 Triticum aestivum
ATCAACATGTCGTGGTGAATTTTTTGTCCCATTTGGGGCAGGTTTGGGTATGTGCTTCTCACAAACCAGAGCTTCTCACAACAAGCATGATGGTTTCGGTAGGTAATGCAACAACTTTGGTGGCGAAACGATATCCATTGCCTTGTATTGCTTTCAATTTTTTTCTCGTGTCAACATAGAACAACAGGAGTGTTGTGTTATTTTTTGTGATTTTTCGGGGTTCGCTTGGACATTTTTATGCATTAAGTGAGTTTTCAATGCAGTTATGTGCATAATTCAAATTTGAACTACATGCACATGCTCCGGTGCATATAAATTGGTTGAAAAATCAAATCTTTGTCCTTGGGTGCATGCTTAGGTCCCATGCAAGAAATGGGAATGAATGTCAAACACCCTGCCACCGTCACTCGGCCGCAAACATTGAGATACCCGGTTTAGAAATTCTAGTAAATCGAAAACTCGTCTGAAATTCATGAAACTTGGCATGCTATCATGGAGCGGAATCAACATGTCGTGGTGAATTTTTTTGTCCCATTTGGGGCAGGTTTGGGTATGTGCTTCTCACAAACCAGAGCTTCTCACAACAAGCATGATATGTTTCAGTACGGAACACCCCATCTTTGGGGGCGACATGATATCCATTGCCTCGTATTGCTTTCAATTTTTTTCTCGTGTCAACATAGAACAACAGGAGTGTTGTGTTATTTTTTGTGATTTTTCGGGGTTCGTTTGGACATTTTTATGCATTAAGTGAGTTTTCAATGCAGTTATGTGCATAATTCAAATTTGAACTACATGCACATGCTCCGGTGCATATAAATTGGTTGAAAAATCAAATATTTATCCTTGGGTGCATGCTTAGGTCCCATGCAAGAAATGGGAATGAATGTCAAACACCCTGCCACCGTCACTCGGCCGCAAACATTGAGATACCTGGTTTAGAAATTATAGTAAATCGAAAACTCGTCTGAAATTCATGAAACTTGGCATGGTATCATGGAGCGTCATCAAAATGGTGTGGTAAAGTTTTTGTCCCATTTGGGGCAGGTTTGGGTATATGCTTCTCACAAACTAGACCTTCTCACAACAAGCATGATGGTTTCGGTAGGGAATGCCCCAACTTTGGTGGCGAAACGATATCCATTGCCTCATATTGCTTTGAAATTTTTTTCTCTTGTCAACATAGAACAACAGGAGTGTTGTGTTATTCTTTTGTGATTTTTCATGGTTCGTTTGGACATTTTATGCATTAAGTGCGTTTTCAATGCATTTATGTGCATAATTCAAATTTGAACTACATGCACATGCTCCGGTGCATATAAATTGGTTGAAAAATCAAATCTTTGTCCTTGGGTGCATGCTTAGGTCCCATTCAAGAAATGGGAATGAATGTCAAACACCCTGCGACCGTCATTCGACCGCAAACATTGAGATACCTGGTTTTTAAATTCTAGTAAATCCAAAACTCATCTGAAATTCATGAAACTTGGCATGCTATCATGGAGCGGCATCAACATGTCGTGGTGAATTTTTTGTCCCATTTGGGGCAGGTTTGGGTATGTGCTTCTCACAAACCAGAGCTTCTCACAACAAGCATGATGGTTTCGGTAGGTAATGCAACAACTTTGGTGGCGAAACGATATCCATTGCCTTGTATTGCTTTCAATTTTTTTCTCGTGTCAACATAGAACAACAGGAGTGTTGTGTTATTTTTTGTGATTTTTCGGGGTTCATTTGGACATTTTTATGCATTAAGTGAGTTTTCAATGCAGTTATGTGCATAATTCAAATTTGAACTACATGCACATGCTCCGGTGCATATAAATTGGTTGAAAAATCAAATCTTTGTCCTTGGGTGCATGCTTAGGTCCCATGTAAGAAATGGGAATGAATGTCAAACACCCTGCCACCGTCACTCGGCCGCAAACATTGAGATACCCGGTTTAGAAATTCTAGTAAATCAAAAACTCGTCTGAAATTCATGAAACTTGGCATGCTATCATGGAGCGGCATCAACATGTCGTGGTGAATTTTTTGTCCCATTTGGGGCAGGTTTGGGTATGTGCTTCTCACAAACCAGAGCTTCTCACAACAAGCATGATGGTTTCGGTAGGTAATGCAACAACTTTGGTGGCGAAACGATATCCATTGCCTTGAATTGCTTTCAATTTTTTTCTCGTGTCAACATAGAACAACAGGAGTGTTGTGTTATTTTTTGTGATTTTTCGGGGTTCGCTTGGACATTTTTATGCATTAAGTGAGTTTTCAATGCAGTTATGTGCATAATTCAAATTTGAACTACATGCACATGCTCCGGTGCATATAAATTGGTTGAAAAATCAAATCTTTGTCCTTGGGTGCATGCTTAGGTCCCATGCAAGAAATGGGAATGAATGTCAAACACCCTGCCACCGTCACTCGGCCACAAACATTGAGATACCCGGTTTAGAAATTCTAGTAAATCGAAAACTCGTCTGAAATTCATGAAACTTGGCATGCTATCATGGAGCGGAATCAACATGTCGTGGTGAATTTTTTGTCCCATTTGGGGCAGGTTTGGGTATGTGCTTCTCACAAACCAGAGCTTCTCACAACAAGCATGATATGTTTCAGTACGGAACACCCCATCTTTGGGGGCGACATGATATCCATTGCCTCGTATTGCTTTCAATTTTTTTCTCGTGTCAACATAGAACAACAGGAGTGTTGTGTTATTTTTTGTGATTTTTCGGGGTTCGTTTGGACATTTTTATGCATTAAGTGAGTTTTCAATGCAGTTATGTGCATAATTCAAATTTGAACTACATGCACATGCTCCGGTGCATATAAATTGGTTGAAAAATCAAATATTTATCCTTGGGTGCATGCTTAGGTCCCATGCAAGAAATGGGAATGAATGTCAAACACCCTGCCACCGTCACTCGGCCGCAAACATTGAGATACCTGGTTTAGAAATTATAGTAAATCGAAAACTCGTCTGAAATTCATGAAACTTGGCATGGTATCATGGAGCGTCATCAAAATGGTGTGGTAAAGTTTTTGTCCCATTTGGGGCAGGTTTGGGTATATGCTTCTCACAAACTAGACCTTCTCACAACAAGCATGATGGTTTCGGTAGGGAATGCCCCAACTTTGGTGGCGAAACGATATCCATTGCCTCATATTGCTTTGAATTTTTTTTCTCTTGTCAACATAGAACAACAGGAGTGTTGTGTTATTCTTTTGTGATTTTTCATGGTTCGTTTGGACATTTTATGCATTAAGTGCGTTTTCAATGCAATTATGTGCATAATTCAAATTTGAACTACATGCACATGCTCCGGTGCATATAAATTGGTTGAAAAATCAAATCTTTGTCCTTGGGTGCATGCTTAGGTCCCATTCAAGAAATGGGAATGAATGTCAAACACCCTGCGACCGTCATTCGGCCGCAAACATTGAGATAATTGGTTTTTAAATTCTAGTAAATCCAAAACTCATCTGAAATTCATGAAACTTGGCATGCTATCATGGAGCGGCATCAACATGTCGTGGTGAATTTTTTGTCCCATTTGGGGCAGGTTTGGGTATGTGCTTCTCACAAACCAGAGCTTCTCACAACAAGCATGATGGTTTCGGTAGGTAATGCAACAACTTTGGTGGCGAAACGATATCCATTGCCTTGTATTGCTTTCAATTTTTTTCTCGTGTCAACATAGAACAACAGGAGTGTTGTGTTATTTTTTGTGATTTTTCGGGGTTCGCTTGGACATTTTTATGCATTAAGTGAGTTTTCAATGCAGTTATGTGCATAATTCAAATTTGAACTACATGCACATGCTCCGGTGCATATAAATTGGTTGAAAAATCAAATCTTTGTCCTTGGGTGCATGCTTAGGTCCCATGCAAGAAATGGGAATGAATGTCAAACACCCTGCCACCGTCACTCGGCCGCAAACATTGAGATACCCGGTTTAGAAATTCTAGTAAATCGAAAACTCGTCTGAAATTCATGAAACTTGGCATGCTATCATGGAGCGGAATCAACATGTCGTGGTGAATTTTTTTGTCCCATTTGGGGCAGGTTTGGGTATGTGCTTCTCACAAACCAGAGCTTCTCACAACAAGCATGATATGTTTCAGTACGGAACACCCCATCTTTGGGGGCGACATGATATCCATTGCCTCGTATTGCTTTCAATTTTTTTCTCGTGTCAACATAGAACAACAGGAGTGTTGTGTTATTTTTTGTGATTTTTCGGGGTTCGTTTGGACATTTTTATGCATTAAGTGAGTTTTCAATGCAGTTATGTGCATAATTCAAATTTGAACTACATGCACATGCTCCGGTGCATATAAATTGGTTGAAAAATCAAATATTTATCCTTGGGTGCATGCTTAGGTCCCATGCAAGAAATGGGAATGAATGTCAAACACCCTGCCACCGTCACTCGGCCGCAAACATTGAGATACCTGGTTTAGAAATTATAGTAAATCGAAAACTCGTCTGAAATTCATGAAACTTGGCATGGTATCATGGAGCGTCATCAAAATGGTGTGGTAAAGTTTTTGTCCCATTTGGGGCAGGTTTGGGTATATGCTTCTCACAAACTAGACCTTCTCACAACAAGCATGATGGTTTCGGTAGGGAATGCCCCAACTTTGGTGGCGAAACGATATCCATTGCCTCATATTGCTTTGAAATTTTTTTCTCTTGTCAACATAGAACAACAGGAGTGTTGTGTTATTCTTTTGTGATTTTTCATGGTTCGTTTGGACATTTTATGCATTAAGTGCGTTTTCAATGCATTTATGTGCATAATTCAAATTTGAACTACATGCACATGCTCCGGTGCATATAAATTGGTTGAAAAATCAAATCTTTGTCCTTGGGTGCATGCTTAGGTCCCATTCAAGAAATGGGAATGAATGTCAAACACCCTGCGACCGTCATTCGACCGCAAACATTGAGATACCTGGTTTTTAAATTCTAGTAAATCCAAAACTCATCTGAAATTCATGAAACTTGGCATGCTATCATGGAGCGGCATCAACATGTCGTGGTGAATTTTTTGTCCCATTTGGGGCAGGTTTGGGTATGTGCTTCTCACAAACCAGAGCTTCTCACAACAAGCATGATGGTTTCGGTAGGTAATGCAACAACTTTGGTGGCGAAACGATATCCATTGCCTTGTATTGCTTTCAATTTTTTTCTCGTGTCAACATAGAACAACAGGAGTGTTGTGTTATTTTTTGTGATTTTTCGGGGTTCATTTGGACATTTTTATGCATTAAGTGAGTTTTCAATGCAGTTATGTGCATAATTCAAATTTGAACTACATGCACATGCTCCGGTGCATATAAATTGGTTGAAAAATCAAATCTTTGTCCTTGGGTGCATGCTTAGGTCCCATGTAAGAAATGGGAATGAATGTCAAACACCCTGCCACCGTCACTCGGCCGCAAACATTAAGATACCCGGTTTAGAAATTCTAGTAAATCAAAAACTCGTCTGAAATTCATGAAACTTGGCATGCTATCATGGAGCGGCATCAACATGTCGTGGTGAATTTTTTGTCCCATTTGGGGCAGGTTTGGGTATGTGCTTCTCACAAACAGAGCTTCTCACAACAAGCATGATGGTTTCGGTAGGTAATGCAACAACTTTGGTGGCGAAACGATATCCATTGCCTTGTATTGCTTTCAATTTTTTTCTCGTGTCAACATAGAACAACAGGAGTGTTGTGTTATTTTTTGTGATTTTTCGGGATTCGCTTGGACATTTTTATGCATTAAGTGAGTTTTCAATGCAGTTATGTGCATAATTCAAATTTGAACTACATGCACATGCTCCGGTGCATATAAATTGGTTGAAAAATCAAATCTTTGTCCTTGGGTGCATGCTTAGGTCCCATGCAAGAAATGGGAATGAATGTCAAACACCCTGCCACCGTCACTCGGCCGCAAACATTGAGATACCCGGTTTAGAAATTCTAGTAAATCGAAAACTCGTCTGAAATTCATGAAACTTGGCATGCTATCATGGAGCGGAATCAACATGTCGTGGTGAATTTTTTGTCCCATTTGGGGCAGGTTTGGGTATGTGCTTCTCACAAACCAGAGCTTCTCACAACAAGCATGATATGTTTCAGTAGGGAACACCCCATCTTTGGGGGCGACATGATATCCATTGCCTCGTATTGCTTTCAA